>NC_141613.1:45422824-45562824 GCF_047967505.1 Dipteris shenzhenensis | reverse complement strand
AATAAAGAAAATTTCTTAAGGTAGTAACCCAAGGTTGATGCTTGGTGTAGATATGTTTGGCTAGAAATGAAAAAAAAAAATTACTCTCCTTGCCCTTGAGTGTTATGTTCGTGAAAGTTTGAAGTAGTTTGTTTTTTTACACATACCTGTGTATGTTTACTCGCTACTTGAGATGCTAGTCTCCCTAGCAACGGCGCCAAATGTTTGCTCTTTCCTACTTCTCTCGTAGGAAGAGCTGGGTATTCTCAGTATGCAAGGTTCCAAGGCTTGTTGTCACCTACAAATATATCGAGGTTTGTCAGCTGTAGTATATGTGTAGCTTAGGACCTCGAGTCATGTTCCGGTGAGAGACATAGGCTTAAGTGTGGTAAGCAAACAAAGTGCATGCATGTGTGAAAGGAACATGTATTATCATGATTGAGGTAATGAAGGCTTTCGCCTTCATTGGGGGTTGCAGGGTTTAGGAGGAGTTTAAGGATTAGAAGGAGGTTCCAAGGTTAGAAGGAGGTTCCAAGGTTTAGAAGGAGGTTCCAGGGTTAGAAGGAGTTCAAGGGTCAGAAGGAGGTTCCAGGGTTTAGAAGGAGTTCCAAGGTTTAGAAGGAGGTTCCAAGGTTAGAAGGAGTTTAAGGGTTTAGAAGGAGGTTCTAGGGTTAGAAGGAGTTCCAAGGTTCAGGGTAGAGTACATGGTGGAGAACTCGTCTCCCTCGTAGATCATGGAGTTTAAGGGTTGAGGAACAAAGGGTTTAGGGGGAGCATAGGAGTGGGAGAGGAAGATGGTGTAAGAGCATGGGGGAAAGAAGTGAGAGGAGGGAGGAGGAGGAGGAGGAGGAGGAGGGAGGAGGAGAGAGGAGGTGGTGGAGATGGGAGGAGGAGAGAGGAGGAGGAGGAGGAGGGAGGAGGAGGAGGAAGAGGGACGAGGAGAAGGGAGGAGGAGGGAGGAGGAGAGGGAGATCGATTTTTATCTGCATATGCCTTAGCTGTATACATAGCTTAGCAGATGCTAGCTCTCGCAAGTGCTAGCATCCCTCGCATCTGAACCACAAAGTTCGTGGCACTAGACACTTTCTGAGGTAGTCCAACTATAGTTGGATTCGCTAGCCTATAACCATAGTTCAATTCAAACGGACTAAACCCTGTAGAGGAATGTTTTCTATCATTGTAGGCAAACTCTAACAATGGCAATCACTTGTCCCATGTATGTTGTCTCAATGACACATATGCTCTAAGCATGTCCTCTAAATTTTGGTTGATTCTTTCCGTCTGACCATCCGTTTCTGGATGATCCCCACTACTCATTCCCAACTCAGTCCTTAGTGTCTCAAATACCGCAGTCCAAAAATGACCGGTAAATTTGACATCTCTATCTAACACTATGGATTTGGGTAATCCATGCAGATGAAATATATGTCTAATAAACAAATCCGCCACTTGCGGGGCCGTGGTGGATGGCAGAGAAGCCAAAATGCAAACAGCAATGTTGAATGCTACTATTGTGGCAAAATGGGTCATATGGCTAAGGACTGCTATAAAAAGCAGAATGACATTATGAGTGGAAAATTGCAGCAAGGCTATTATTCATCTTCTAGCAGGCAAGGTGATGACAGAAATGAGCATCTATTTATGGTGCAGCATATGACCAATTCTGTGACAAGTGCAGAAGAACAAAATGATGTGTGGTATGTTGACTCAGGTGCGTCAAACCACATGATGACAGGTCATGCAGAATGGATGCAAGATGCAAGGAAGATAGAAAAGCCAGGATTTGTGGAGACTGGTGATGATACTCCACATCCTATTGTGCAGATTGGCAAAATTCCTTTGTCTATGCAAGATGGGAAAAAGAAATACTTGTCTGATGTATTTCATGTCCCGAACATCACCAAGAACCTGGTTTCTGTTGGTCAAATGGTTGAGCAGGGCTTGCAGGTCAGATTTAATCCTCATGGATGCTTTGTTGAGGATATGAAAAATAATGGTCGCTTGATAGCAAAAGGAAAGAAAAAGGGCAGGATGTTTACATTGGATGCGGACATGCCTGAATTGAGTGCAGCAATGTTTGCACATGGGACCGGTGTAGTTGCAGATATTGATATCTGGCACAAACGCATTAGTCATGTTAATATACAGCGACTTAAATCAATGCAAGCCCAAAATATTGTTGCAGAGGATTGCCAAAATTCAAGGTTGCAGAAATGCACAAGATTTGTGAAGCCTGTCAATTTGGCAAACAGGCAAGGAAACCTTTTCCTAGGCATGTTCAAGAGAGTAAAAAACCATTGGAATTAATCCACTCTGATGTGTGGACTACAAAAGCTGCATCTATTAGAGGCTGTCACTATTTTGTCACATTTATTGATGACTTCAGCAGAAAACTGTGGGTGTATTTTATGAAAAAGAAAAGTGAAGTGTTTGGGCACTTCAAAGCTTTCAAAGCTATGGTTGAAAAAGAAACAGGCCTGCAAATAAAATGCCTAAGGTCAGATGGAGGGGGAGAGTACCTCTCAAATGAGTTTGCAAGGTTCTTGCAGGAGCATGGTATAAAGCAGCAATATTCATGCAGTCATACCCCACAGCAAAATGGAATTGCAGAAAGAAAAAACAGGCATATTGGAGAGGTATCTCGGGCTATGCTAAATGAAAAAGATCTACCAGATTATTATTGGGCTGAAGCAGTTGCTACAGCAGTCTATATAATGAACAGGACTCCCACTGCAGCAATACATGGCATGACGCTAGAGGAGATGTATACTGGTAGGAAACCACATATTTCTCATTTGAAGATTTTTGGTTGCATTGCCTATGTCCATGTGCCAGATGAGTTGAGGTCCAAGTTGGATCCAAAAGCTGAGAAGTGCGTCTTTATTGGTTATTCTCTGCAGCAGAAAGGGTCAGCAGAAAGGGTATAGATGCTATAACCCTTCTACACGTAAGTTCACAGTGAGCAGAGATGTTGTTTTTGATGAGATGAGCAGCTGGTATAAACCAGTAAATGTGATGATTGATGTAGATGCACAAAATGGTAATGCTGCACAGAATGCACAGCAGCAATCACAAAATATCAGTGGACCTGGAGTGTCCTCTACCAGTGGTTCACATGCTTCGCCATGGACAGGTAGATTGAGATCAGGAGAATCCCCTCAAAGCAATGCAGATAGTGGTATGCAGGTATCACAAAAAGGAAAAGAGAAGGTAGATCAGCCCATGTTTGATGTGAATGCAGGTCACTCTTATGTGGATGGTGAATCCAGTGGCTCAGAACAGAGCATTGATGATGAGTTGGGTATTCCTTCTGTTGTTACACCTGGAGTAAGGAAGACCAGGGATGTTTTGAGAGCACCTAGAAGTGAGCCTATTTTGCGCAGGTCTACCAGGGTTAGGTATCCTGTGGATAGGCTGAAATATGATGGATTTACAGCCATTCACTATGCCTATATGGTCAAAGTGATACAGGAACCAGAACCCTTGAGCAAGCCATGGGAAATGAAAAATGGGAGAAAGCCATGGATGAAGAAATGGATGCCTTGGATGCTAATGCTACATGGGAATTGGTGCCTTTGCCTAAAGGCAAGAATGCAATTGGTTGTAAGTGGGTTTATAAGATCAAGCACAATGCAGATGGTTCTGTGAATAGATACAAAGCAAGATTAGTTGTCAAGGGGTATGCACAGACATATGGCATTGATTATGAAGAAACTTTCAGCCCGGTTGCAAGGATGGCAATCGTAAGAGCAGTCATTGCTATGGCTGCATCAAAGGGATGGTCTTTACATCAGATGGATGTAAAGAATGCCTTCTTGCATGGTGATTTGCAAGAAGAGGTCTTTATGGAGCAGCCAGCAGGTTATGTTCATGCTACTCATCCTGAGTTTGTTTGCAGGTTGAAGAAAGCCTTATATGGCTTGAAGCAAGCACCTAGAGCATGGTCTGACAAGATAGGACAGTATCTTGTCACTATTGGCTTTCAGATTTCCAAGGCAGATTTCTCACTCTATGTGAGAAAAACAGAGAAAGGGATTATGCTGCTGGTCATTTATGTTGATGATTTGATCATCACAGGTGATAGTGATGAAGATATCCTTCATGTGAAAATGCTATTGAGGCAGAAGTTTGAGATGAAGGATTTGGGAGAGCTGCGTTATTTCATGGGCATTGAGGTGATTAGATCACCAAGTGGGATACAGCTCTTTGCAGAGGCAGTATGGATTGGACATGCTGTCCAAATATGGGATGACAGGCTGTAAGCCTATTTCAGTTCCTTTGGAGCAGAATGTGAAGCTGAGCGCAGATGCAGGTGAGCTTCTGGAAGACCCCACTATGTACAGACGCATAGTAGGAAGTTTGATTTACATGACTATTACCAGGCCAGATTTGAGCTATGCTGTTGGGTTGGTAAGTCAGTTTATGCAGGCTCCAAGGAAACCGCATTTGGATGCGGCTAGACACATACTCAGGTATGTGAAGTCCACATTGCAGTATGGACTATTTTATGAGGCTGGGGTTCAGATACAGTTGCATGGATACACTGATGCCGATTGGGCTGGTAGCATTTCAGATAGATGATCTACCAGTGGATATGTGTTCTCTTTTGGGAGTGCTGCAGTCACTTGGAGCAGCAAGAAACAGCCTACAGTTGCCTTGTCGAGCACAGAGGCTGAGTACAGGGGTGCAGCAATGGCTGCATGTGAGGTAGCTTGGTTGCATAAGCTACTCTATGATATGCATCAGTCTACAGATGGGCCGGTTGTCATTTATTGTGACAACATGAGTAGTATACATTTGGCAAAGAACCCAGTCTTTCATGCCAGAACAAAGCACATTGAGGTGCATTATCACTATGTGCGGGAGAAGGTTTTACTAGGTCTTATTGATCTAGTTTATGTCAGCACAGAGGATCAGGTAGCTGACATATTCACGAAAGCATTGGGCGCAGAGAAGCTGCGCAAGTTCAGAGACCTGCTTGGTGTGCAGGATTTGGGATTGAGCTCGAGGGGGAGTGTTGAGATATCAAGCTCCACTCGCGATATGCCAGGGTGACTGTTGTGCATTTATGTCACCGACCTGTTAGCTGGAGATGCGGTTGGTACACCGCCCACGAATAATAGCTGGATGACAGCTATCCTTATCTACACTAGTTCGTGGCTCAGTTAGTATGCGACCTTAGTTAGTTGAGTTTGGTTTGAGACCCACATATAGGGTTCTTCTATTTCTTTGTACTAGAGTTCTTTTGGCTTACACAACTAAGAAGAGGAAAACTGTTTTCAGCCTCCACCTTTGTGTGTATTCCCCCATTGTGATTGTGAGAAAGCCTCAAGTGAGACTCCTTCCCTCTCTCCCACAATCTTCACATTGTCTTCTATCGAGGCCAAGTACAAGGTAGCATGTTTTGCTACTTGTGAAGCAATGTAGCTGAGGAGGATCTTATGGCACATGGGAGTGCAAGAGGATGAGGCAACAATCAAAGTTGCATGGCCATTGCTAAAAATCTAGTGTTTCATGCGCACACAAAGCATATAGAGATTCAGTATCACTATGTGTGTGATTTGATGGAGGACGGGATAGTGGAATTGTTTTACTATCCAACAAAGAAAAATGGAGGAGATATCTTCACCAAGGCACTCGAGAAGGATCAGCTTTAGGGTCATCTTCAGAGACTCGGCATTGGGCCGAGAAGGTAGTTCACCTATGGGTGGACATTGAAGGGGGGTGTTAGATATGCTCAATGACCCACCCTCCTGGTTACCACCAGTGGTCCAAGGTGCTCAAGTTGTAAGGCCCCCATATGAGGAGAAGCCATGTGTGAACCCGAGACAATGACTTGCATGTCAGATGAGGCCTATCAATGAGACCATTGATGGTAGAAAGGTGATCGTGTGGGAGCCTCTTATTCCCTGAATATTCCATGGATGACTAGTCAGTTCCACCGACTAGGTTGACTAGTCGACTTCACCGACTAGGTTGACTGGTTGGTTCCACCGACTACGTTGATTTGACTACTGCCTCATAGCTATAAAGAGGCGACCTCCCTAGTCCATTGTACCAAATTAGACTTTCCAGCAGAGATCTTCGAGCTGGTAGCTTTTCACCTAGTATCTATCTTGATCACCATCTAAGCTCCACTATGGGAGTGCACAGGTGGATGAAGCCATCAGCTGTACTACATCAGTATTGAAGGAAAATTTTGTTCATCTCCAGTTTGCTATGTACTCTCTATTCTTTGTTCAGTTTCTATTCCACTGCGCCATGTAATTTAACACCTTCTTCCCATATGGGCTTGTTCGGGGGCTCTTTCTTGCTGGAGTCAAGGACTTCTTGCTGCGACCCATCTCGTAATCTAGAAAAGTAGCTCTATGAAGGAGCTTGAGCGACGCCTCTTGTGTTTTGGAAGGCAAGGGAGTTGTAAGCCGCAAACTATGTTTTGGAGCCATTTGAAGGGAAGCTTGAGTGTAGAAGCCATCATTCACTAGGCTTATGTGGAGATTCACTGGTAGTCTCGCATGTGCCAGACTGGCAATATGAAGCGGCGATTGGGTGTGTGTATAATCCACCTCCCATCCCTCCTTGCTTATATGAGTTTGCATCATGGGGTCAGTAAGGCGTGCGTCGACGATGATGCTTTTCCTTGTGGTGAGGGTGTCATTTGTGTGAGTGGCCTTGTCAAATTTTGTACCGTTGATGCTATGTACATACGGGCACTGATGGGTTGGTACGGCTAGTCCAGTGTGTTCTATGAGTTGGCAGACTAAGGGCAAAATGAGGTTGGATAGGCAGAGCGTAGTTGGACTTTGTTGCAATGCATTTGGAGAATTAGAGTCGGCTGACTGCAGGGCCGGACAGTGGACGTTGGACACGAGAGTCGAATGGAAGTGGGTGGACCAGAAGTCGGACTGAAGTGGGTGGATCAGATGTGGGACTGAACATGCGAACAAGGCCTCAGACTCCAAAAAGTCAAAAAAGACATGTGCGGTGGATCGGAGTCGGATTGGCATAGTTTGGTCCCCATCAGAACCGTGGCGGAGTTCTCAGTCGTTGTCGGGGACTTCGGTCTGAAACACATCAGAACATTGTTGGAGCGGAGCTCATTGCATCTTCATTTTGTTGTTGCATCTTCTCACCTACAAAATTACTTTTGTTTATTATAGGGTAATTTGAGTATACCTGAACCGTATTGGAAGTTCGGCAATGTCTTTGTTGCATTGTTGGCAGAATCGGGTCGGATTGTAATTGTAGCCACTATTCATGTGATTGCTTGCTATGATGTTGTCTAGAGCTGTTATGAAACTCTTTTGAAGGTCTTTCAGTGAAAAGATATCGCTGTTCAAAAACAGGGACAGCGTGTTATTTTGCCCAAAGTGGCTGTGAGGTATTGTTGTAGGGATTTCTCTTGCACAACAGTGAATTGGGAACTCATAGTAAATTATATAAAGTGATTGGGATCTCACTTCAGTCCAAGGGCATTATTGGCATTTTGGCAAGTCACTTTGGCACATTTGGCAAGTGGTGAATGCCTGATTTTGTTGCCAAAGGATTGCGCGCTTGAGGTGATGCATTGGTGATGCAGTAAATGCCATTTCGATGCATTATGGATTTGCATTAGTGGATGCCACACTAATGTTTATGGATAGTTGAGCTGGGCTCCTATTACCATTGGTTGAGCAGATATTGCTCATTTGGTTCAGTGCATTTCTTACTTGGATTGCCAAGCATTGGCAGGTTACTAGGCTGCATATATTCTTGTTTATGCCTCTTTATGGCTGAGTGCTTTTGAGCATTGGATTAGCCAATTTATTTGGAGACCTGATTAGTCTGGACAATACTATATTTTTTGGTCATTTGGGTTGCCTATTGCACTATACTGCTCTTTGGTTGTGACCTATTGTGCCACAAATATGGCATCTACAGCTGGTAGTGCCCTCTTTGATATTGAGAGGTTGGATGGATCAAACTTTCAGTATTGGAAAGAGCAGATTTATGATGTGTTAGTGCAGAAGAGGCAGCATAAGCCCATTCAATGCAAAGGTGTCAAGCCTAATAGCATTAAACAGAGTGATTGGGATGACATGGATGAGCAAGCATGCTCTATCATTCAGTCATCACTCTCGAAGTCAGTCTACTTGCAGGTACAGGATGGTGTACAGGGTGTATACTACCATGCATATGAGTTTTATACTCGTATATGCTGGATGTATGACCATGATAGTGTTATGTTATAGCATGATGGGCTGAAATGTCCTGATGGGCTAATACAGCCTTGATATGCACTCCAAAGGTCGATCAATTGGTAGAAACAGGTCATGTTCAAGGGGGAATTCCAGGAGCAAGTCTAGCTCTCAGACTTGTGTTAGATGTTTCTATTGTGGAAAGTATGGCCACATGAAAAATTATTGCTGGAAATGGCTGAGAAAATACAAGAAGAAGAGCAAGGTTAAGAATGACAGGAAGAAGGAGCATGTTGTCCTCATTTTTCATGCTAGTGTCTTGCTACATCTCTTGGGCTTTTGTCGTAGTAGCCTCACAACCTAGAGTGGTTTTGGCATGGATCATAGTCCGTGGTTCTGTTTATTCAGTTGTATTCTATAATTCTGTGATTTTTGGTGCTGTTCTGACCTGAAAGTTTGTTTTCTATTTTGGAGTTGCATTTTGGTTTGAGTAAGTATTTTGTGGATGTTGGCTCTTCTCGAGAAACTGCCCTGATGGATTGCTAGTGCATTGTAAATTTATAGCGTGATTTTTCTGTTGTTGTTGTGTAGGCAGACTGTGTAGGTAGACTGTAGTTAGATCTGTTGGTACTGCATTATCCCTTTGTCTTTGTTATTCCATTGTTCTTTTCTAACATCCTGTGAGATGTTGTTATGTAGTACTTGTTGCAATGCTTTGTTCCTTGTCTCAGTTTGATTTGGCCAATTCATTGGCCTGGCTGTTTCCCTTGGGGCATCTCCTAGCCCTAGTAATGGCTTTGTATTCTTTGATCTTGTAACTGCCAAAGCCTAAACATTTCTTTCATTGCATTGATTGTTGTGGTTGTAATCTTGATGGATGGGGTCTAGATTGACCATATGTACTCCTGGAGGAGGCTGTTGCTGATGATTTTGATTGTTCCTTCTGTCGTATTCAATAATGGGTATACATACCTCTTTCTTCCTTGTGCTTGCACCAAAGCTCAGATGGTAGACCTTGCATATGGCCATCCATACCACAGTAGGTGCAAGCTTGGTCTTGCATTTGCCTTTGCTGCTGGTTCCCCCATGGTTGTTGATTCGACCTTCTTGGAGCTACATTTTGATATCTTTGTTGTGGTGGTCTTGCCACTACTATTTGATTAGTAGGTATTGCTGGTGCTTGATTCTATTATTGTTGAATGTAAGGTGGTACTCTACCTCTATAATTGGGGTTGTACCAGCATCTTTCTTTGTCGTGATTGTCCTTTTTATAGAATTCACATGGAACCTTTTGTTGTTGTGGGGGTGGCTTTAAGCTTTGTAGCTGGTCTTTAATCATCTTCTCTAACTTGGAGATTTTGTCTGCTATCTTTTTTGCTGTGTATTTTTCTTTCAGCTTTTGCTTTTTGTATTTCTTCTTTTTCTTTGAGTATTCCTCATCATCCTCATCATTTTCTGATGAGTCGTCTTCCTCATCTTCAGTATTTTCCTCTGCTTCACTATTTGTGTCTGTCTCTGAGTCTGTTTGTGAATTTGAATTACGTTTCTTTTTTGTCTTCTTGGATTTTGATGCTGTACCAAGTCTTCTCTCTGCTCTCTGAGTAGCTTCCACCATATTGTTAAAATCATTTGCTCCTCCAAGCTGGTCCCTGCCAGCTACTGTAGTTCTCAGCTCCTTGTTTAATCCTTTGCAAAAATAGTCTCCCAATTGCTCCTGGGTAGGTCTTTGATTTGTTGTTAGCCTTTTGTTGAGGTTTCTAAACATCTATGAATAGTCCTCAACCATGAGATCTTTCTGTTGCATTGTTCTCAGCTTTTTCAAAATGTCCTCTGGTGTTTTCTCTTTTCTAAAACGACTTAAGAAAGCAATCTTCAATTCATCATAAGTGTGAAAATGTGCAATACCATACTGCATAAACCAATTCATTGCTTTACCATTGAATGTTGCTGCAAATTGCTCCTTCTTGGTATCATCTGGTAGTTGTCCAAATCCACTAGCTATTAACCTTGTCTCAAATTGCCCAACATGGTTGTCAGGGTCTTGACCTTTCTTGCCAGTAAACTTTGCAGCTTTGACCAATGGGTTCTACATTTTGTGCTGAGCATGAACTTGAACTTGAACTTTGACAGGCTTCTTTTTCTTCTTCTTTGGAGGTGGTGGGAGGGGGTTGAAATTTAGTTGCTTTCTTGCAGTCACAAAGACACTGGCTGTAATATTAGTGGCAAGTGTTCTTTGGAGTAATTCCTGTGTTGTGTGGATAGCATTAATCTTTCTAGCTCAGTTTTTTCCTCGTGCACCTCCTGGCTATGTAGGGAATTACATTAGGGGAGAATTGGGGTCTCAAAAGGGCCTCATAAGGAATGGATTAGGGAATGCTTAGTGACCTAATGCAAGGGGCTTGGAGGGTCCCAAAGAGCCCAACCTAGGTGGGTTAAAGCCCACATTTGAGCCCACCTCTCCCCCCATCAATGAGGGGAGGGGGCCACTTTTTGAATTTGAATTTGAAATTTCAAATCTCCCTCCCTCCCTCCCTCTCTATCCCTCCCTCCCTCCCTCTCTCTCCCTCCCCCTCCTCCCTCCCTCCTCCCTCCCTCCCTCCGTCCACCTCCCTCCCTCCTTCTCCCTCTCCCTCTCCCTCCCTCCCCCTCCCTCCTCCTCTCCCCTCCTTCGTCTTACTCCTCCTCCTCCCTCCTTCCTCTCCCCTCCTCCTCCTCCATCTGGCTCCTCCTCCCTCCTTTCTCTCCCCTCCTTCTCTAGCTGCCCAGGCTCCCTCTCCTCTTCTCCTTTGCCCTGTAAAATCTCTCCCCTCCTCCTCCCTCCTGTAGCATCTCTCCCCTCCTCCTCCCTTTTTCAGCAGCTCCTTCCCTCCCTTCTACACCTATCACCCTACTCTCCTCCTCCTCTTCCTCTTGCCATGATCTGCTTCTCCTCCTCCCTCTTCCTTGCTACTCTCTCCCTCTCACGGTTCCATCTTTGCCAGCTCTCCCCTACATTTTAGCCTGCATCACTGATACCTCTCTTTGAGTACTCATGACACCATTCAAGGACATATCCAACAAGTACCATGTGAACCTACAACTGGAGGCAGAATATGCAAGCACATGCCATTTGGGATATAGTGGAATTCCTCAAAGTGTGCTCCACAGTCTTCGATTGCAAGGGAAGAAGCATCTCGACCTTTGGGTGGATGGAAACTTGTATCCTTTAGACCTTGCCACCCAAAAGAGTCCTCCTTTTCATACAGTGCATGATCTTGTTTGGTTTGTTGGCAATGGATATGCTGGATTGCTCAGTTATTGCAATCAATTGAACCATTCTCAGACATTGGCTATGCAAGCAAGTGAGGTGCAGAGAGCCCAAGCAGAAGAACTTGCACATTTGGGAAATATTACTATTATGGCAATGCATAATAGTATGTAGGATCTCTAATTGCAAAACAAAGAACTCAGTGAGACAAAGCACGTGCACTGGAGTTGGAGCGACAAGAATTGGAAGAATCAATCCAAAAGCTCGCTAAAAGCAAACAAGATTTGGAAAGGTCTAAAGCTCAACTTGCTATGGAGAAGGAATGAGAGAAGTCAATAGAACGAGTACAAAAGTTGAAGGGAACACCTTTGGGACTGAAGGAGAGGAAAAGACAATTGCAATCTTGGATGCATTGTTAACCAATAGTGGTGCCCAGAAGAGGAGAATACGGGCTACAAGGTTAGTTCCCCAAATTTTCAATGAAATTTCTTACTCCAAAATATTCGTGGTGTTGTATTGTTTTCACTAATACCCATTTGTACTATACTTTAAGAATTTCATGGAGGATGTGATGGGAACAATGGAAATGGATGATAGTGATCCTTCATATGTTCTAAAAAGTTTAATAAAGCCAAGTGATATCATTGAAGTGTTGAAGGACCCTAGACAAAAAGGGCTACGTGAATAAGTTGCTAGAGAGGTAATGAAGGACTTCAAGGGCCTCATGCAAGCAAAGGAGGTGCTTGGAGCTTGTGATGCTACTGGTGTAAGTCGTGAAGCTTACAACTCTGTTTTTAAAATTTTCAAGTCTGCTATGGAGGAAAAGTATAAGATATCTACAATGCCATTGCCAACACCATGGTCTGTAAGGCTTGCACGTTAAGAAACAAACCAATGTGCTAGAGAAAAGCTTGGAGGATACCATTGTGTAAGTGGCACAATGACTTGGAAGAGTAAAAAGAAATCTGGCATCCAAACGTTTGAGATGAATGCTTTCAATAATGTTTACGTGGATGTAGAGAATTTGCAAATAGCCATGGTCAAATTCTATGGGATGAGAGAAGAAGGTAAGGGAAATTCCCTCTTCGCATTCAACTTTATTTCTTCTCATTTCTATATCCTTACTATATTTCTCTTTCATTGTATAGATGGCAAGCTAGTATTTGTTATAAAAATGGATGAGGAAGCTCAGTTGGTAAAAGAGCACAAGCTAGAGAGGGTGAGCATTTGTATTATGAACGATACCTTGCATTTTGCTCAAGGGGATGAGGAAGTTGAGTAGGGTTTATCAGTCCAAAGGACATATGGTGGCTTGCAGCCTTTGAGACCCCAAAGGAGTGCAATGAGACATTGAAGTGGGTTTTGGAGAGAATCGGCATCTTGTTGATTATTCGAAGATAAGAGGTAGGGCAAACATTAATAGTGGATGGGCATGGAACATTTCAAGTTGAATGGCATCTAGCTAGTGATTTGAAGACCCTCAAGTGCTTGTATGGTTGTGATGCAAGTGCAGATGCAAAATGGACATGCTTGTATTGCACCCACTCTTAGAATATGCAAAAGGGAAGCCTACAGTGGGAAAATGGCATCCTTTCTTGCAACCAAAGTGCAGCCCCTGATTGTCACAAAAAGGATCCTAAGTGGGACCTCATTCTTCCAATTCCATTGGAGCACGTACATGTGTGTACTTTGCATGCTGAACTGTGTATACTTGATAAGTTACTATATCTCCATCTAGTTTATGCTTGGAATTTGAGGCCACATCAAGTATCTGCACAATGCATTGCAAAAGCTGAAGAACTACTCTCACTAATGGGACTTCACAGAGGCAATGTGAAGCTTAAGCAGGATAAGAAACAATTAGGAAAGACACAAAATCTTCCTGCTAAAGTGTCCATGGGTGGAGGAAAGGCAAGGAGGTACTTGTCCAACCACAATGCTGATGAAGAAAAACATACATTGGCTCAAAGCACCCTAGGTTGGGAGTACTGTAAAGCTTTGTGTGAGTGCACTATAAATCAAGCTTCACATCCATGAATTGCTACTTTGAGAGCAAATCTGTGGACAAAGCTTGATGCATTTATAAAGTTGCTTAGACAAGGTCAAATAGATGAGCTTTATTATGAGAGATTCAGGACAACATTGGGAGAATTCATATCATTGATGGTAAGCATGGGGGGAGTCACATATTACACATTACATGGTAATCCTCCTTAGGTTGAAATTTTGTGCTTTAAAGTTGAGTCAATTTATGTTTCTAATATGATGTTTTTCTTTATAGCATATTCTTTACGCACATGCACCATGGTTTGTGGAGCAACGGGACCCTCTATCCATTTGGAATACTCAAGGAATGGAGAAATTGCACTATAGAGAAAAGGCAGCATACTTCAAGAATACAAGGCATGGGGGTGGTATCACGTGAAGCAATGCACTACACAAAATGTTCGACTAGTTTTATAGATGTCTAGAGGCCAAGACTCTCAAGTGCAATAAGGTAGAGGTCTCAAGTCTCGCAAAAGCGGTTCAACATGTCAAGAAGATAAGGGGATGTGCTGCTTGGAAGTCCTCAACAGGGAGCCAAGGGGTTGCACTTTGGTTGCAACATAGAGTCAGACAGGGGAGGCATTGGGTCCTAAGAGAACCCCAAATGTAAAATGTTTAATGAATAAAGTTAACACTATTTTGAGTCAATTATAGATTCCAAAATTCACAAATTTGTTTGGAAATAACAGAATTGCATGTGCGACATGGCAGGGCGGAGGGGTGAGTGGGTTGGGAGGGAGGGTGGTGAAGATTAAGTATTACTGAATTGGCATGACAAAAGACCGGGGGGGGAGGGGGTGCACTCAAAAAACCCTAATTTAAAAGAAGAACCTTAAAGTGCTTTAAAAAAGACTATATAAAGCACTTCAAAACCCTAAAATCCCTCATTTCTATGGCATGAGTTAAACAAACTGCTAGACCCACTGGACACCGTTTAGATGCTACCCGCTCTCCTCACAACTCCATGGCCTCCAAACACACTGCAAGTTAGCTAAGAGGGCAATGATCAACAGAGATCTGAAGGCAGTTCTCATCATCAGGAGTCCTAGCAATGTGAGTCCCCACCATCCGACTCTCATGGGGGATCCCAAGGATCTCAACACCATGAGGAATCCCAACACGATGAAGGATCCAAGCATGATCAGGGGTCCTCTCAGTCCTTCCACACAACTAACCGTGGAAGCACACAACTAACCATGGAAGTAGAGAGGTCTCCCAAGAGGGACAAAATAGTCCAATCAATCGTGATCAACTACCCCTCCCTCCTCTGTGGGGTCCTGGCATGGAGCATCTAGACCAACAAGGGGAGCAAGAAAGGCAAAGAGAGGAGATGGAGAGATTAAAGGGGCCACAACAAGAGGAAGTATTTGGCGGGCTCACAAATATAATGAACCTTGGCCCCAATCCTCCAACCAAGGAGACCGCACGGAAGAGAACCATCAACCCTCTGTGCCTCGAGATTGTCATATATGAGGAGCCTCTAGTACGAGCTAAGCAAGAGCCTCAGCCTGCTATCTCACAGCCTCATCAAAAGGAAAAGGGACCAAGGACAAAGAAGAACCCTAGGCATGACAAGCCACCTCGAAGGACCCACCAAACACAAGTAGAAGAGTCTGAAGAGGCAGTTGCAAGGAAGGAGAGGCAAAAGAATTTCAAAGCAGACAAGCGGCCATGGGGCCATGTCTAAAGGCCAACAGTGCAGGGTCCCCCAAAGATTAAGAGGTGCAAAAAATCAGGTGTGAAGGCACTTCAAGAGATCCGCAAGTTCCAAACCACTGTGGACAATCTCATTCCCCGTGCACCCTTCCAGCTTGTTGTACGTGAAATAGCATAGCATTACAAGGATGATGTGCATTTCACTTCAGGCACTATGGGAGCAATTCAAGAGGCAATGGAGCAGATGGCAATAGGTCTTTTTGAAGACGTGACCTTATGTGCTATCCATGCCAAAAGAGTAACAGTGATGGACAAGGACCTTGCACTCACCAAGTGCATCTATCCCTCCCTTAGGTCCTAGATGTTGTTTAGGTTCATTTGGTGTAACTTGAATCATTTTGTAAATCTTTGCCCTTTGAGGCCAATGAATAAAATACATATTTATGTTCTATTACTGTTCCCATGTTATTATACATGTTACGTGATGCTTTCCATCAGTTTATGCAAGTTCAGTGAATTTGAGTGTTCAAATGATGTTTTTTTGCTGTGGCGTAGAAGGCAAATGTGTTCGGCATTGTGTGGGAGCTCAAAAATGTCAAAACCCGCTATGGTGTGTATGAAGCCTATTTGACCAAGATAGGCTCCATACATGCCATAGTGGGTTTTGACATTTTGGAGCTCCCGCACGATGCCTAACACATTTGCCTTCTGCGCCATGGTGAGATTCTTACTCGATTGCTTAGAATTGACCATTATAGCGCAAAAATTTATCTAATAGCATGCTTTTGAACAGAATAGTGAATGAAAATATTAATTCCAACAACAATTAAAGTTACAAAATACAATGATAGTATAAAATAAATTTTGTAAAAGAACACAAAATGGGACACTGTATAAAAAGTATATATGTATTCATATAAAATAAAAATTGTATACAATAAGGCTTCAGAGCCTTTCTCTCTTCTCTAAAACACTGAGAACATCGGGCTTTGAATTCCCAAATACACTCTTAGCTCTAAACCTAGTTGATAGAGAGTCAACGCTATCGTTGTTTTGCTAGCCAGGGACATGGTTGCCGCCGTCAATGCCATACCTTGAAAATTGGTTCCAAAAGCATTGAGGGCAGCCATGCGGTTCACCAAAATGACCTTGTTAGCATTGCAATTGATGTCAACATGACCAATCATTCATGACAAAGCCTTGCACTTTAGGAGGTCATTAGTCCATGTGGAGAAAAACTTTTTGTGGATAACCACAAAGTGCCCTTTTGCTTGGCCAAGGTAGTGTGCTAGTGAGTGATCTCGGCCGAAGCTACTGTGGACAAGGCGTTGCCGAGATGAGAATAGGTCGACCTCAAATGCCTCTTGCAATAGTCCAACATTGCATTAGGATTCTGTTAAAGCAAAATTATACCAAGAGAGAAGAAATTCAAAGCTCATAGTTTCTTACCACTATGGAGTCGTCATGCTCAATCCCTTCCTCTTTCTTAATGAGGATGGATCCAGAGACCTATTGTCCAAAGTGAGATGTGGAGGCTTCTTTTGGAACATCAGGTAGGTCGGAGTAGATTGATGTCTCTGCATCTTTGATTTTGGCCAGTGTTAAAGGAAGAACCTCTTCTATTAAATGTCTCTGCATCTTTGATTTTGGCCAGTGTTAAAGGAAGAACATCAGGTAGGTCGGAGTAGATTGATGTCTCTGCATCTTTGATTTTGGCCAGTGTAAATCATATGCTCCCAAAAACCTAGGTTCTTGCATAGTCATGTCCACCTCGTATCCATGCAGGATACCAAGAGCTTCATCCTCCCGGAGATCAAACATAACCTCAATGTCATGGAGAAAGAGGTATTGTTCTCCATCGACAAGAAGGGGAGCAAGAAACCATATCAATGTTGCGGGGTCAACAGAGGTGGTGCCCGAGGTGGATGGAATTTGAAAAGTATAATGGGGTTCAGGAGGTCACTGGAGCACTTCCAAGGCCAATGCACCTTCCCGCTCCTCAGCTTCTTTATCTATGGGCTCTTCATTGTAGATGTTGGGATCATCTATAGAAATAAGAGGATCAGAAAGGGCAGGGGCAGGGGTAGAGGGCTTGAAGTCAAGGCCTCCTCTTCCATTTGTCCCTCCTAGAGAAGGAAAATAAAGCTCATCTCCCAGGATAGGAACCTATTTCCTATGTTTTCAATGACTCTGCATGCTAGGAGGTCACTAATGTCCACCTCCCTAAACCCTAGGGGTGTGAGCTGTTATTGAAAGCGATCTAAACACTTCATGAACCTGGGTTCTTGATTGAACAAGTACTTTAAATAATCAATTGGGACCCATCTTTTTGTAGACTCATCAAGTTGATATGCAAAACTCACAATGTGGTCATGCATGTACTTGATGAGCTCTTCAAAATTGTCTCGGGCTCCCAAGTAGGTGCCTAGGACATCTATGCTCTTATCAAAGACTCAAAATAACTCCTCCTCTCTATCAACTAATGGAGTACGGGAGATCAAATCATGGAAGGCAGACCTAGCAGAATCCATGGTAGTTTGGTAGCTAGGAGAAGTATGGCTATGATAGTGAAACTTTGAATCTAAAGTAACTTTATAACCTATATATACCCAAATGTTCTAAATATAAATAATAAAAAGGACTATAATTTTTTTGGGCAAAACTTGACATTGACATGAAACAAAACCATTAAAAACATCAAAATTAATTGCACCACTATTAATTGGAAAATGTCAAAATCCACAATTGTTCCACCCCACATTGTTTAAAAGTGGCACTATGCATGCATTTCTGTGCATGCTTTCCTACCTTTTCACCATTTAAGGTAAAGTGAAAGGACTCAGACATGCCATCCTCCATGACCAATAGGTGTTCCCGCACATCCCTGAGAGTCCACTATGACATGAGAGTCACATTCTTGACATCTCCTAAATGAGAACCAATACATAAACTTACCATGTATTATCATCGTCGTCGTTAGAGTCAAGGGGGAGCCAATTGCTATGTGTTTTCTTGCAATGCCTATATTGGAAAGCAAAATATAACATTTGGCGGGAGATGTGGTACTTGACAACCACATTGTCCTTACATACATGGAATTGAAACAGATCACCCTTTTGTTCACCTGACCTGCTTCCCCAATTCACCCCAAGCAATTCCTCAAGGGCATTCTCATGTAGGTACTTGCATGACCACATGGTTTTTGTTCTGTGCATCTGGATATTCTAAAAACAAGAAGCAAAAATGTGCAAAGGCATAAACCAAGACAACCTTACCCATTTAGAGCCAAATGTAAACTTCATGGCCATGCCCATATCCTTTGCAATCTTTTCCTTGTATGATTGCACTGTTCTTGTGTCCATCATGCTGCAATCCATGTCTTCAAGTTGTGGTGTTGGAATGCATTGAAGATGGCCATAGCTTGATGCCATCCTTAGAGTAATGTACTTGGCATTATACCAATAGATATTTCTCTATTTCAAAGCAGAGGATTTCCCTCCAGCATGCATTTGCCTTCCTAAATCCTCATGAATGGTAGTAAACTTACCTAAGAAGCACTCGACTGGTTCCCACTCCTCAAAGTCTGAAGGAAATACATCTGCTATGCACAAGTTCTATTTCAAAATACAATTTCAAACTGACTCATTACACTTGTGCTATTTCAAAATACAATTTCAAACTGGCTCATTACACTTCAAAATCTTACACAAAATGCAGACTTACAATGCGATGGTATTGTCGATTGATTGCTTGACGGAGGAAGGTGCATGTCCTTCCCCATGTAGATGTGTTGCACCTTTGCAAGCCATCGTTTCTTCCCAAGCTTGAACTTCATGATACGGCCCTTCCATTCATGCAAAAGATCACCTCTTTTGCTCTTGGGAAGATTATGTGGACCCTTGGCAGATCCTCTCATGACTATCTAATCATTCAAGCTATAGGTGCAAGGCACCCATTCACCCTGTGCATTTTTGCTCCTGTGGGACACAAAGTACATGTATGGTCTCCTCACCATGCTTGTACAGAGGTCACAACATAATAGTGGACTAGAAAGTGCAGCTTGGAGGGAGAGAGCAGCTCCAATCCTATGCTAACCTTGGGTTATTGGCCACGTAGGTGGAGACTAAGTCTTCAACAATCCCCCTCTGCTCTCTCTCCCTCCATTCCTAGCTACAACACCTCCTGGAGCAGCTGCTCATCCCCCTCCTCTTTCTCCCTCCATTCCTAGCATGTTGTGTGCAGGTTGCAATAAATTTGTAAGTTCTGTTTGGAGTAACTTTAATGTTGGAGTGTGGTCATGTGCTTTGAAGTAGAAGGTTCTGCCAATGATCAAGCTTTTGGAGCACGTAGCGAGAAAGCAATTTTCTTTCTTCATGACTTGGGGACAAGATGATTGTGTAAAGGATTCGATTCCTTGTTTCTTCAGGAACAAACATTATATGGAAGCACACTTTAAGCCCCTATCTCAAGCATGTGTAGATTTTGTAGTCTCGATGGTGACTCATGTGTCGTGGGGATGTTGAAGAGATGCCGATGGAGCCTCCACTCGGAGCTACTCCCTGTGAGAGCAATTCAAGGCATGAGCCATCTGCATGTGTCACCCAATGGCTTTCGGAGCCAGGGAAATTAATATTCACTGTCTCTACCGACTCCAAGTAATACACCCACCACCGATGCATGTCCTTCTTGCAACTATTTTCCTCCTTCTCCAGGTCTGTCTCTATGAGGAAGCCATCCAACATCATTTTCAAATAGAACAAAAGCATTCCAAAGTTATTTGGGTATGCCATATATTCGTTGTAGGTCGATCGACAGCAGGTGGATCAGTGTACAGAGTTTGGATCGGTGTACAGAGTTTTGGGGCTAGATTTCATCATGGGCTCTTAGTTGTGTCTGCACTCTGCACTTAGGATGGAGTGGAAAACACAAGGGCATTACAATGGAAACAAGGGAACACCCAAAAAACTCTTGGAAGAGAAGAGGGAGCTGTATGCAAACTTGTGAAAAACAACAATGAAGACCCAAAACACTCTTGGAAGAGAAGAGGGAGCTTGTATTCAAACTTGTGCAAACAATAATGAAGACCAAAGGCAACCATTTAGCCTTTTATACAAGTCACCTTTGCAAGGGAGTAGCAGCTTGAGCTTCAAGAACTGAACAAGAATGGAATCCGTTCCATGATACAAAATGACCCCATCACTACGCCTAGGTACTATGTCCACAAATTCAAGGCCATCAAGAATTTACTTAGGAAAGACCCGTCCGTTGTAGGTGCAGTTGTTGATTTCTTCTTTGTAACAGAGTTCCAGAATAGAGGGAATCAACATGACCATGGTCTTCTGTGGTGCGACGGTCTTGGCATCAAATGAGGAGGTCACCGCATACATTGACAAATACATCCCAACAGATATCTCACTTTTTGAACTACTAGAAAAAGAGATACAGATACATAGGCACAGAGACATGCAAAAGAGGAGGGAAAGCGTGCAGGTTCGGCTTCCTGAGAGCATCGATGGCTGAAACTATGATTCTATGCCCTCTACTAGAGGAGGATGACAAGAGGATACCAAAAAGAAACATGAGAAAAATCAGTGCCCTAATGCTGGAAGAGGCATCGCTGAAACTCAATTTCGAGATGTTCCTACAGAAACTGGGATTACCTTACTATGACTACATCTCCATCCTGAGTAGGATTTGCCAACCAATGGTACTTCTCAAGTGACAGCCAAAGGACATGTACACAAACAATTTCAACCCCACAATATCCAAGCTCTGGTGTGCAAATACTGATATTCAGTTCGTCTTAAATCCCTATGCAGCGGCATCATATTGCACATCGTACATGACAAAAGTAGACAAGGAGACCATGGAGGCAGTTAAAACTGTAATTGCCGTAGGCACGTCATCCAAGACACCCACAAATGAACATATTAGAAATGTAGGAAATGCAATACTAAAGACACATAAGCTCGCAACAAGCAGCATACCTTTGCTTCTCTCTACCTTTAATAAGTGGTAGTAGGGAGTGCTACTACATCAACATGAGCCCACCCGAGGAGCAAATGCTTCTACTTAAGAGACGCACGCAGCTACAAGCAATCGACTCTTCGAGTACAAATATTTTCTTTGACGATGTTATCCAAAAGTACACAAAACGTGCCCTGAAATACATTGACATTTGCCTCGCTACTTACGCAAGCAATCACACAATCAAAAACAACCAAGAGAACGAGGAAAAATAATAAGGTTTAACAACTACAACAAGTCAAAAGATCCAGAGAATCACTACAGAGAGCCATGCCTTTTGTACCTCCCATTCCTATGCAGCAAGCACTCGTTATTGGATGAATTTCCAACATGGCATGACTTGTACCATGCAAAAGCAGATGTGATTGACAACAACCGCTCTGTATTTGACAAAAGCTCAATGTACGGGGCATTGGACACCAGGCCAGATGCAACAATCTCTACTACGAGCAGCAGCACTACAAGCCATCACTGCACTGGAGGAGAGAAATATGACCTTGGTTTGGAAATGAATATGTTGGAGCGGGAAAAAACATGCCATGATAAGCGTCATTTTTCCCAAGCCAAAATGCCAAAAAAGCAATACTACACACTACTAAGAAAGCTTAATGACGAGCAATGCTCAATCATCAACAACATCATGCTCAAGAAAATTGATGATCTAGGGCAACAATTCCATCTTCTACTCTTTGGAGAGGCTGGTACTGGGAAAAAATTCACACTGATGCTACTAGTGCAGGTGTTGCTTCGACTCTACTTGCACAGGGAAACGGCTGACATTGACTTGCCCAAGGCGATGCTGCTAGCTTATATTGGGAGAGCTGCTCACGCAATTAGTGGTATGACTATACATGGAGCACTACACCTCCCACTACTGTCATTGACCTACACGTCTCTCTCTAGTGAAAAGCTACAGGAGCTTTTTGAAGCATTCAAGGAGGTGCAGCTACTGGTTATTGATGAGATCTCATTGGTAGGCCTCAACACATTCACCGTCGCTGACTCATGCGCTGACTCACGCATGAGAGAAATTAAACACAACCACAACCAACCTTTTGGTGGGGTCGATGTTTTGCTATGTGGGGACCTTTACCAAGCGAGCCCAACCAAGGATTCATGGATCTTCCATGACATATCGACTCCATCAGCCTTGCTAGGGTCCTACTAGAAATCCATGCTACTATACTACAAGCTACGGGAGCCCATGCGGCAAAAGGACGAGAACTTACTCACCTACTGAACAGAGTAAGAATAGGGTGCCAGACGGATTCCAACATTGAGATCCTGAACAGACGACACCTAAAAGAACCACCAGAAAAACATTTGATTCCCCACCTTTTCTACACGAACGTAGTAAAGGACATTCACAACAACTATGTTTTCGACACCCCTCAACCAGAACCACATGTTCTTCTCGCAAAAGACATCTCCCCGCCCCCGTCCGACCCCCTTCCCCCTCCACCCCCCCTTCCCCCACCCCCCTCGCACCCCCTTCCCCCTCCTGCCCCTTCACCCCTGCCCCTCCTCCACGGGCTGGCGACCGCGGTCGCCAACCTTCCCCCCCCTCTCGCACCCCCTTGCACCCCCCCCTCTCGCACCCCACCCCCTTCCCCCTCCCTCCCCTTCACCCCCGCCCCCCCCCTTCCCCGCCCCCTCCCCCCCCCTCCCCCCTTCCCCCGGTCGCCAGCCCCCCAGCCCCCCCCCCCTTCACCCCCGCCCCCTCTCCCCCCTCCCTCCCCCCTTCCCCCGAGCCGCTGCCGCTAGCCCCCTAGCCCCCCCCCCCCTCTCAGCCCTTCCCTCCCCCCTTCTTCCCCCCCCCCTCCCCCGGGCTGGCGACCGCGGCCGCCAGCCCCTCACACCCCCTTCCCCCTCCCCCCCCTTCACCCCCGCCCCCCCCTTCCCCACTCCCCCCTTCCCCCCCCTCCTCGCCGCCAGCCCCCCCTCCCCCCTT
Organism: Dipteris shenzhenensis; assembly: GCF_047967505.1. NCBI lineage: Eukaryota > Viridiplantae > Streptophyta > Polypodiopsida > Gleicheniales > Dipteridaceae > Dipteris > Dipteris shenzhenensis. The sequence goes on along the minus strand of NC_141613.1, from coordinate 45,539,741 downwards.
CCCCCCCGCTAGTCCCCCCCCCCCCCCTCCTCCCCTTTCGCCAGCCCCCCCCTCCCCCCTTCCCCCCCTCCAGGGGAGACTGTCCCAGTCCCCCCCTTCCCCCCCCGCCCCCCTTCCCTCCTCCTTTCCCCCCTCTACTCTGCCCCCACCTCTCCCTCCCTTCCTCCTCCCTTCCCTCCAGCCCCTCCATCCTCTTCTTCTCCTCCCCTCAACCTTTCTCTCTCTAGTTCCTCTCTCTTTAAATTTAAAAAAAAAATCTAGATAAAGAATTAACCAAAAAAATTTGCAAGTACCTGGAAAAAGATTGTAAGTTTGCTCTTTCTTGCTTTCTTGCTCTTCCTTCCTTGCTCTCTTGATCGTCCTTGCTTTCTTGCTTCAATGAATGAAATGAGGGGAGAATGAATGAAGAAGGAAGACTATATATAAGAAAAATTAGGTTTTCCTCCTCCTCTCCTATTGGCTTTCCATTCCTCCCCTCTCTCCTATTGGCTTTTTATTTATCCCCTCTCCCATTGGCTCCCATTACTCCCCCTCTCCCATTGGACCCCCATCCCTCATCCCAATCTTCCATTAGCCCTCCCCCCATCCATCCATTTCTTCTTCCTCCCCATTGCCACCACTCCCATCCCACATTTCCACCACGTCCCATACTCCTCCCATTTCCCAAAATCCCATATTTCCCCATCTCACCCTCCTCTTTTTCATCCCCTATTAACTCCCTCACTCATTTCACTCCCTTATTATGCTACTCCCCTATTACCTTCCCCTCTCCCATTCCATTCTTCCCTCCCCACTCTCACTTCCACTTCCCATTACTCACTTGCCATTTGAAAACTATTAATATATTATTATACTATTTTTTATACTTATTATCATACACCCCTATTACTTCCCTCTCCCATTCCACTCCTCCCTCCTCACTCCCACTTCCACTTCCCATTATTCACTTGCTATACACATTTGCAAACTATTAATATATTATTATATGATTTTTTATACTATTTGCAAACTTACATGTGGGCAAAATCACAGGTGTCAAAGCGATCCTATTGTGGTCATACAACAACTGTGCTTTTATTCAAGGGCGTATTTATCCTCATCAACAAGCTTATTTGCTCAAGGTATGAAGTGCATAATTTGTGCACTAGGTGTTTACTTTGTTGTATCAAAATTGTTTGCCACACACACACACATATACACATACCGAGAATTTTCTAATATTATCGCATCTACATTTCTCCGATGGGCACAAAACTTTGTACACACCTCAACCTAGGTCTTATTGACTTGCATACAAAGTGGTGCACCCATCCCATAAGTACTTGTTCAGATAACACACCTCCAAACATATTTTATGACGATTGTGCATAACACTAGGAACAAAATGGTGTATCATGTGAGATCGACTATGCAAAGCATATCCAATGGACACAAGACTTTGCACATTCCTCAACCTAGGCAGTATTGACTTGTGTGCAAAGTGGCATCCCCATCCGATAAGTACTTGTTTGAAAAATACACCTACGATCGTGTTTTTTGACCGTTGTTTATGACACCAAGGCCAAAAACGGTATTTAATACTCAATCTACCATGTAAAGCATATCCGATGGGCACAATACTTTGCACATGCCTCAAAAGCGGTGGTATGGTATTCCATGCAAAGTGGAATGCCCATTCAATAAGTACTTTTTAGAATATCACACCTAGGACCATGTTTTTTATTGGTTGTTGTCCATGACACTAAGGCAAAAACGCTGATTTATGCTTAATCGACAATGCAACGCATATCCGATCATCACACTACTTTGCACACATCTCAACCTAGGTATTATTGACTTACATGCAAAGTGGTGTGCCCATCCCATAAGTACTTAGTCGAATAACACATCTAGGACTGTGTTTATTGACGATTGTGCATGACACTAAGGCCAAAACAGTGTTTAATGCTTGTTTGACAATGCAAACCATATCCGATGGGCACAATACTTTGCACACACCTTCAACTAGGTGGAATTGACTTACATGTAAAGTGGCACACCCATCCCATAAGTGCTTGATCGGATAACATACCTAGCAGCGTGTTTTTTTACAGATGTGCATGACACTAAAGCAAAAATGGTATTTAATGCTCGATCGACCAACCAAAGGATATCCGATGGGCACAACACTTTTCATACGCCTCAACCTAGTTGTTATTGAAATTTTCTCAAAGAGGCACACCCATCCGATAAGTACTTGGTCAGATAACACACCTAAGGGTGTGTTTTTTTGCGGATGTTCATATCACTAGGGAAAAAATGGTGTACAATGCGTGATCGACTATGCAAAGCATATCCGATGGTGACAATACTTTGCGCACACCTCAACGTAGTTGAAACGGACTTGCGTGCAAAGTGGAGCCCCCATCTGATAAGTACTTGTTTAATTAACACACTTAGGACCGTGTTTTTTCATGGTTGTGCATGACACTAAGGCAAAAACAGTGTTTTATGCTTGATGGACAATGCAAAGCATATCCTATAGGCTCAATACTTTGCACACACCTTCAACTAGGTGGAATTGACTTACATGCAATGTGGCACTCCCATCCCATAAGTGCTTGATCGGATAACATACCTAGCAGCGTGTTTTCTTACGGATGTCCATGACACTAGCGCAAAAATAGTATTTATTGCTCGATCGGTCATGCAAAGGATATCCGATGGGCACAAAACTTTTCATACCTCAACCTAGGTGGTATTGGAATGTTCTCAAAGAGGCACACCCATCCGATAAGTACTTAGTCAGATAACACACCTAAGGGCATGTTTTTTTGCGGATGTGCATATCACTCGAGAAAAAATGGTGTATAATGCGTGATCGAACATGCAAAGCATATCCGATAGTGACAATACTTTGCACGCACCTCAACGTAGTTGAAACAGAATTGCGTGCAAAGTGGAGCCCCCATCCGATAAGTACTTGTTTGAATAACACACCTAGGACCATGTTTTTTCATGGTTATGCATGACACTAAGGCCAAAACAGTGTTTTATGCTTGATCGACAATGCAAAGCATATCTGATGGGCACAATACTTTGCACACACCTTCAACTAGGTGGAATCGACTTACATGCAAAGTGGCACACCCATCCCATAAGTTCTTGATCGGATAACATACCTAGCAGCGTGTTTTTTTACGGATGTGCATGACACTAGAGCAAAAATAGTATTTAATGCTCGATCAACCATGCAAAGGATATCCGATGGGCACAACACTTTTGGTACACCTCAACCTAGGTGGTATTGAAATGTTGTCAATCAAGCACACCCATCCGATAAGTACTTGGTCAGATAACACACCTAATGGCGTGTTTTTTTATGGATGTGCATATCACTAGGGAAATAATGGTGTATAATGCATGATCGACCATACAGAGCATATCCGATGGTGACAATACTTTGCACACACCTCAACATAGTTGAAACGGACTTGCGTGCAAAGTGGAGCGCCCATCCAATAAGTACTTATTTGAATAACACACCTACGGCCGTGTTTTTTGACGGTTGTACATGACACCAAGGCCAAAAATGGTGTATAATGCATGATCGACCATGCAAATCATATCCGATGCTGACAATACTTTTCACACACCTCAACGTAGTTGAAACGGACTTGTGTGCAAAGTGGAGCCCCCATCCGATAAGTACTTGTTTGAATAACACACTTAGGACCGTGTTTTTTCATGGTTGTGCATGACACTAAGGCAAAAATGGTGTTTTAGGCTTGATCGACAATGCAAAGCATATCCGATGGGCACAATACTTTGCACACACCTTCAACTAGGTGGAATTGACTTACATGCAAAGTGGCACTCCCATCCCATAAGTGCTTGATCGGATAACATACCTAGCAGCGTGTTTTTTTACGGATGTGCATGACACTAGAGCAAAAATAGTATTTAATGCTCGATCGATCATGCAAAGGATATCCAATGGGCACAACACTTTTTGTACACCTCAACCTAGGTGGTATTGAAATGTTCTCAATGAGGCACACCCATCCGATAAGTACTTGGTCAGATAACACACCTAATGGCGTGTTTTTTTGCGGATGTGCATATCACTAGGGAAAAAATGGTGTATAATGCGTGATCGACCATGCAAAGCATATCCGATGGTGACAATACTTTGTACACATCGCAACCTAGTTGAAACGGACTTGTGTGCAAAGTGGAGCCCCCATCCGATAAGTACTTGTTTGAATAACACACCTAGGACCGTGTTTTTTCATGCTTGTGCATGACACTAGGGCAAAAACGGTGTTTTATGCTTGATCGGCAATGCAAAGCATATCCGATGGGCACAATACTTTGCACACACCTTCAACTAGGTGGAATCAACTTACATGCAAAGTGGCACACCCATCCCATAAGTTCTTGATCGGATAACATACCTAGCAGCGTGTTTTTTTACGGATGTGCATGACACTAGAGCAAAAATAGTATTTAATGCTCGATCGACCATGCAAAGGATATTCGATGGGCACAACACTTTTTTTACACCTCAACCTAGGTGGAATTGAAATGTTCTCAAAGAGGCACACCCATCCGATAAGTACTTGGTCAGATAACACACCTAAGGGCGTGTTTTTTTGCGGATGTGCATATCACTAGGGAAAAATTGGTGTATAATGCATGATCGACCATGCAAAGTATATCCGATGGTGAAAATACTTTGCACGCACCTCAACATAGTTGAAACAGACTTGCATGCAAAGTGGAGCTCCCATCCGATAAGTACTAGTTTGAATAACACACCTAGGACCGTGTTTTTATATGGTTGTGCATGACACAAAGGCAAAAACGGTGTTTTTATACTTGATCGACAATGCAAAGCATATTCGATGGGCACAATCTTTGCACACACCTTCAACTAGGTGGAATTGACTTACATGCAAAGTGGCATTCCCATCGCATAAGTACTTGATCGGATAACACACCTAGCAGCGTGTTTTTTTACGGATGTGCATGACACTGAGGCAAAAATGGTATTTAATGCTTGATGGACCATGCAAAGCATATCTGATGGGCACAATACTTTTCCTAAACCTTAACCTGGGTGATATTGAAATGTTCTCAAAGAGGCACACCCATCCGATAAGTACTTGGTTAGATAACATACCTAACGGCATGTTTTTTTACAGATGTGCATACCACTACGGGAAAAACGTTGTATAATGCGTAATCGACCATGTAGAGCATATCCGATGGTGACAATACTTTGCACTCATGTCAACCTAGTTGAAACGGACTTGCATGCAAACTGGAGCCCCCATCCGATAAGTACTTGTTTGATTAACACACTTAGGACCGTGTTTTTTCATGGTTGTGCATGACACTAAGGCAAAAATGGTGTTTTATGCTTGATCGACAATGCAAAGCATATCCGATGGGCACAATGCTTTGCACACACCTTCAACTAGGTGTAATTGACTTACATGCAAAGTGGCACGCCCATCCCATAAGTGCTTGATCGGATAACATACCTAGCAGCGTGTTTTTTTACGGATGTGCATGACACTAGAGCAAAAATAGTATTTAATGCTCAATCGACCATGAAAAGGATATCCAATGGGCACAACACTTTTCATACACCTCAACCTAGGTGATATTGAAATGTTCTCAAAGAGTCACACCCATCCGATAAGTACTTGGTCAGATAACACACCTGAGGGCATGTTTTTTTGCGGATGTGCATATCACTAGGGAAAAAATGATGTATTAGACCATGCAAAGCATATCCGATGGTGATAATACTTTGCACGCTCCTCAACGTAGTTGAAACAGACTTGCGTGCAAAGTGGAGCCCCCATCCAATAAGTACTTGTTTGAATAACACACCTAGGACCGTGTTTTTTCATGGTTGTGCATGACACTAAGGCAAAAACGGTGTTTTATGCTTGATCGACAATGCAAAGCATATCCGATGGGCACAATACTTTGCACACACCTTTAACTAGGTGGAATTGACTTACATGGAAAGTGGCACACACATCCCATAAGTGCTTGATTGGATAACAAAGCTAGCAGCGTGTTTTTTTACGGATGTGCATGACACTAGAGCAAAAATAGTATTTAATGCTCAATCAACCATGCAAAGGATATCCGATGGGCACAACACTTTTTGTACATGTCAAACTAGGTCGTATTGAAATGTTCTCAATGAGGCATACCCATCCGATAAGTACTTGGTCAGATAACACACCTAATGGCGTGTTTTTTTACGGATGTCCATATCACAGGGAAAAAATGGTGTATAATGCGTGATCGACCATGCAAAGCATATCCAATGGTGATAATACTTTGCACGCTCGTCAACGTAGTTGAAACGGACTTGCGTGCAAAGTGGAGCCCCCATCCGATAAGTACTTGTTTGATAAGTATTGTCACCATCAGATATGCTCTGCATGGTCGATCACGCATCTCAAGATAGTTGAAACGGACTTGTGTGCAAACTCGAGCCCCCATCCGATAAGTACTTGTTTGATTAACACACTTCGGACCATGTTTTTTCACGGTTGTGCATGACACTAAGGCAAAAACTGTGTTTTATGCCTGATCGACAATGCAAAGCATATCCGATGGGCACAATACTTTGCAACACCTTCAACTAGGTGGAATTGAATTACACGAAAAGTGGTACACCCATCCCATAAGTGCTTAATCGGATAACATACCTAGCAGCGTGTTTTTTTTACGGATGTGCATGACACTAGAGCAAAAATAGTATTTAATGCTCGATCGACCATGCAAAGGATATCCGATGGGCACAATACTTTTCCTACACCGCAACCTAGGTGGTATTGAAATTTTCTCAAAGAGGCACACCCATCCGATAAGTACTTGGTCAGATAACACACCTAAAGGCGTGTTTTTTTGCAGATGTGCCTACCACTAGGAAAAAACGGTGTATAATGTGTGATTGACCATGCAAATCATATTCGATGGTGACAATACTTTGCACACACCTCAAGGCAATTGAAACGGACTTGTGTGCAAAGTGGAGCCCCCATCCGATAAGTACTTGTTTGAATAACACACCTAGGACCGTGTTTTTTCATGGTTGTGCATGACACTAAGGAAAAACGGTGTTTTATGCTTGATCGACAATGCAAAGCATATCCAATGGGCACAATACTTTGCACACACCTTCAACTAGGTGGAATTGACTTACATGCAAAGTGGCACGCCCATCCCATAAGTGCTTGATCGGATAACATACCTAGCAGCGTGGTTTTTTACGGATGTGCATGACACGAGCAAAAATAGTATTTAATGCTCGATCGACCATGCAAAGGATATCCGATGGGCACAACACTTTTCGTACACCTCAACCTAGGTGGTATTGAAATGTTCTCAATGAGGCACACCCATCCGATAAGTACTTGGTCAGATAACACACCTAATGGCGTGTTTTTTTGCGGATGTCCATATCACTAGGGAAAAAATGGTGTATAATGCGTGATCGACCATGCAAAGCATATCTGATGGTGACAGTACTTTGCACGCACCTTAACATAGTTAAAATAGACTTGCGTGCAAAGTGGAGCCCCCATCTGATAAGTACTTATTTGAATAACACACCTACGGCCGTGTTTTTATATGGTTGTGCATGACACAAAGGCAAAAACGGTGTTTTATGCTTGATCGACAATGCAAAGCATAATCGATGGGCACAATACTTTGCACACACCTTCAACTAGGTGGAATTGACTTACATGCAAAGTGGCATTCCCATCACAGAAGTACTTGATCGGATAACACACCTAGGAGCGTGTTTTTTTATGGATGTGCATGACACTAAGGTAAAAATGGTATTTAATGCTCGATCGACCATGCAAAGCATATCCGATGGGCACAATACTTTTCCTACACCTTAACCTAGGTGGTATTGAAATGTTCTCAAAGAGGCACACCCATCCGATAAGTACTTGGTCAGATAACATACCTAAGGGCATGTTTTTTTGTGGATGTGCATATCACTACGGGAAAAACATTGTATAATGCGTAATCAACCATGCAGAGCATATCCGATGGTGACAATACTTTGCATGCATCTCAACCTAGTATAAACGGACTTGTGTGCAAAGTGGAGTCCCCATCTGATAAGTACTTGTTTGATTAACACACTTAGGACCATGTTTTTTCATGGTTGTGCATGAAACTAAGGCAAAAATGGTATTTTATGCTTGATCGGCAATGTAAAGCATATCCGATGGGCACAATACTTTGCACACAGCTTCAACTAGGTGGAATGGACTTACATGCAAAGTGGCACTCGCATCCCATAATTGCTTGATCGGATAACATACCTAGCAGCGTGTTTTTTACGGATGTGCATGACACTAGAGCAAAAATAGTATTTATTGCTCGATCGATCATGCAAAGGATATCCGATGGGCACAAAACTTTTTGTACACCTCAACCTAGGTAGTATTGAAATGTTCTCAAAGAGGCACACCCATCCGATAAGTACTTGGTCAGATAACACACCTAAGGGCGTGTTTTTTTGCGGATGTGCATATCACTAGAGAAAAAATGGTGTATGAGGCATGATCGACCATGCAAAGCATATCCGATGGTGACAATACTTTGCATGCACCTCAACGTAGTTGAAACGGACTTGCGTGCAAAGTGGAGCCCCCATCTGATAAGTACTTGTTTGAATAACACACCTAGGACCGTGTTTTTTGATGGTTGTGCATGACACTAAGGCAAAAACGGTGTTTTATGCTTGATCCACAATGCAAAGCATATCCGATGGGCACAATACTTTACACACACCTTCAACCAGGTGGAATTGACTTACATGCAAAGTGGCATTCCCATCGCATAAGTACTTGATCAGATAACACACCTAGCAGCATGTTTTTTTACAGATGTGCATGACACTAGAGCAAAAATAGTATTTAATGCTCGATCGACCATGCAAAGCATATCCGATGGGAACAATACTTTTCTTACACCTTAACCTAGGTGGTATTGAAATTTTGTCAAAGAGGCACACCCATCCGATAAGTAGTACTTGGTTAGATAACATACCTAAGGGCATGTTTTTTTGCAGATGTGCATATCACTATGGGAAGAACGTTGTATAATGCGTAATCGACCATGCAGAGCATATCCATGGTGACAATACTTTGCATGCATCTCAACCTAGTTGAAACGGACTTGCGTGAAAAGTGGAGCCCCCATCCAATAAGTGCTTGTTTGATTAACACACTTAGGACCGTGTTTTTTCATGGTTGTGCATGACACAACGGCAAAAATGGTGTTTTATGCTTGATCGACAATGCAAAGCATATCCGATGGGCATAATACTTTGCACACACCTTCAAATAGGTGGAATTGACTTACATGCAAAGAGGCACACCCATCCCATAAGTGCTTGATTGGATAACATACCTAGCAGGCTCGTGTTTTTTTAAGGATGTGCATGACACTAGAGCAAAAATAGTATTTAATGCTCGATCGACCATGCAAAGGATAACTTGGCATGTCCATCTGATGAGTACTTGATCGGATAACTTCTCCCACCAATAAATTAAGTACTAATTAAAATTTATAATAAATGAGTAGATTATTAAAAAGAGACTAATATTTGTGTAATTGTTGCTACTGCAGCTTGCTTGCGAAGGACTCTCACAAAGGAGATGGCTATAGATTTTGTTCCAGGGATGGATGTGATTTTATGTAGAAAAAGGGAAGTAGTTGCATTTGCTACAATCCATGATAGTGATCCCAATTCAGTTTGCCACTTTCGAAGACTTGGCGAAGATAAGGTGGCAGTTACTGTATCAAAGATTCTTAGCGCACATGTCGAGCTAAAGTATAAATGTGGAGATATGGAAACACTTGGAGATGTTATGCCCTACAATACATCCAACAAATCATTTATAGCATGGGACAAAGATGAGACTTATGCAACAGACATTATCAAGAATACAAAGTGCACCACCTTGGATTTTACTATAGGGGACATTTTACAGATGAGATCATTTGCAAATAAGACTGTAGCATAAGGTGAAGTATTGGGATTTGAACAAGTGGAGCAATGGTCATTTGCACAGATGAGGATTCTAAAAGTCACTGATGATGGTATGGTTGATAACATAACATCCTTATGTGATCCCTACTATGAGGTAGGCAAGAATATGAGATGGAGTATGCAATTTTTAAACATGAGAAAGAGGCACGTGGTTTTCAATGATAAAGACAAGGTATACTACAATATCAAAGGACCTAAAAAGTGTGCCCATGTGCCAGGCTCTATCACTTCAAATGTGGATGATTTCAATATACTCAATTATAGAAGTGACATCTTATTTGGAGTGGATGAGTTCATTGGTTCCGAGAAACAAAATGATTTTAGAAGCGAAGCTTTATCTGGGGTGGATGAATTCTTGCATAGTGAGAAGGGCAAAGGTTTCAACAGCGATGTCTTGTCAAGTGTGGATAAGTTCATGCATATTAACAAACCTGGTCTCAATCAAGCTTGTGGATTTGTGAAAGCCATGCAAGATGTCCCAATGAGTGATGTTCTCTCAGGAGTGGAAGAGTTTCAAGGTTCTCAATACTCTCGTAGAATATTGAATTCATCGAATGGTCCTAAGAGTATGTTAAAAACAAGGATGAGATCAACAGAGGATTATTCAATATTTAACTTTGATTGTGATATGGACAAGGATGCAACGACCAATCATGGATGCTTGGTTACAAACAAATGTGAGGAGAAGAAGTGCATAAATACAGATAACAACGTGCACGAGGAACGAAAACGATCATACATATGCATGAAGAGAAAGCGAATCCAGGCAGATCCACAAAAGCAACCAAAAAGGAAGAGAGTAATGAAGGAGGAGAACATGTTAAATGCATTGGGATATCTATGTTGCAAGCGAAGATGTATGCGCTTCATTGATCTTGCAGACATCAGGGAATGTAGAGGACACGTGTGGCAAAGAAGAGGAAGCGAAAGAAATGAATACCTTCTCACAAGTATCTCTTGCTTTCTTCAGAATGGCAATAAAATGCTAAGTTCAAGACAAAAGGTAAAACCTCTCGTAAATGGAAAAAGGATTTGCAATAAGGCATATCACAATATTACTGGATTATCCCATGGTACATATTGGGATTTAGTCAGCAAGGCAAAGGGCGGCAACAAATTTAGCATTCACGGTAATAGAGGAAGGTCCAAATCAAGAATCTCAACTGTCAGGGCAGCAGCAATTTTGCAAGACTTCATACATGAAAATGCTTTACCTCAACCCCATATATCTACCAAACTCCCTAACGGTGACGCGATCACTGAAATGCACCTTCCAATGGGCTTGACAAACCTCAAAGAATTTGACTCTATTGTAGAAAAGCAAAGGCAAAGAGGGGATCCCGTAGCTTCTTCTCATACTTTGTATACTCTTTGGAAGAAGAACTTTGGATATATTAAAATCCCAAGGACGCAAAAAATGTCAAAGTGCAATATCTGTGATGATTTAAAGCGAGAGTGCACATGTCCAAATCAAAGGGAATTATACAAAAAAAACCAAAAATCTCATCATGACCTTATTCGACATTCCAGACAAAAATATGCATTTTGGAAGGAGCAAGCTATTTCGCATCCCGATGACTACATGTGCCTTATTGTAGATGGCATGGATCAGAATACAACAACATTGCCTCGTTTTGTTGCCACTCCACCTAAATTACAAGGAAAGCACTTTCTAAAGACACATCTATGTGGAGTGTTAGTGCATGGAATTAAGTTCTTTGCAGATATATGGATTGATTCCTTGCATCTACATGATAGCAATCAAGTTGTAACATCTATTATGAAGGCAATTTGCAATGTACACGCAGAAAAAGGTCGCCTACCACCGACTTTGAGAATACAAGCTAATAATTGCTGGCAAGAAAATAAGAATGTACTCATGTTTGCATTCTGCTCCATGCTAGTTGCTCATCGAATCTTCAATGAGGTCGAATGTGGATTTTTGTATGTTGGGCATACACATGAGGATATCGATCAGGTTTTTAGCACAGTCTCAAGGGAGCTTAAATGCAAGGATGTGGAGACAATAGATGACTTGGTAAGAAGATGTGGCAGCCAAGTTGGTGCTCGTAAGGAAAGTACAGTATGTGAGAGGCTCGAAAGAATGTATGATTGGAAGAGCTTCATTCTACCTTTCATACAAACGGGTGGTGATGCATTGACAGGTCATACCAATCCACACTACTTTTGTTTTTTTTTTAAAGATGAAAAACCCATAATGCAATGGCAATAGTATTCTCATGATACAAAATGGGAACCTGAAGAACCTTACTTAACTTCAATTCCCAGCAAGGAAAGGTATCCAACATGGGCTCCTATACAAGAATTCAATGAGAGGTCTAACTGTGAAATAGAAGGATTAAAAGCATTTATTACATACAAAGAGGAAATGCTCCGCAGATATCCTGATTTGAAGCCTACTTGGAGAGAACACACTACCACTGTAATTAACAAGACACGAAATTTAATAAAGGATCTTGAGAGAATGCGAGGCTCAAAGGATGTCAAGGAAGAATGCAATATGTTTTGGCCAAATGTTCATAACGATTTGCGCCCAGCTCTAGTCTTTGAAAATGAATTTGTATCATTACTCCCACATCCATATTGTGGACCAAAGAAGAGAGAGTTTATGCCACAAGTAGATATAGAGGTCGATTGTTTTGTTGTGGTTCGGCCATCGGATGATGAATATGAGAATGTGAAGTTTTGGGTTGCAAAAGTAGTTGATGTGCAAAGAGATGACCAAGGGAGAGCTACAACATTTACAGCGGTATGGTATGAGCCAAAGGGCAGGAAGGAGAATATGGATAACAACACATTGTATACTAATTGTATAATGAAGGAGTGGGTCCCAAATGATGAAGCGGTCTCTCAAGTTTCGACGGAGACAATCATAGTGTCTTGGCATTCAAGGGCAAAGAAATCAAAGAAGCACATGGGATATGAGGTAGAAGGAAAAATAAAAATACCACAGTAAACTATTTTGCATATACACGAATTTTTAAGGATGCTCACCATGGAGGAAGTAGAAGGAGATAGCGCAAATGAAGAATGTCCATGATTAAAGCTTTGTATTGAAGTCCATTGAAGGATTTTATTTGGGTACTAGGCAAGAAGCCAATCCAAGACAATTATAATCAGAGTCATCACCTCCTATGTCAAATGAGAGTCAAAATATGCACTGGATGTCACCCAAGGGTCAAGGCTTGCCAAGACAATAGGGAGTTAATGCAGATGGCACCTGGCAAGGGACTATCACATTGAGCAATAAGACAATGGGGAGTCAATGCACCCAAGGGGCAAGGCTTGGCAAGATAACTTGTGGGAGTTAATGCAGATGGAATCTGTATTTTGCACTGGATGTCACCCAAGGGTCAAGGCTTGGCAAGACAATAGGGAGTTAATGCAGATGGCACCTAGCAAGGGACTATCGCATTGAGCAATAAGACAATGGGGAGTCAATGCACCCAAGGGGCAAGGCTTGGCAAGACAAGTGGGAGTCAAATTATGCAGATGGCACCTGGCAAGGGACTGTCGTGACATTGAGCAATAAGACAATGGGGAGTCAAATTATGCAGATGGCACGAATTGAGGCTCTTTAAGAGCAACAATTTAAATTGTAAACATATGTTCAATCTATATCATTTTGGATATAAAGACTCTAGCTGAGAGCAACGTCTCTCAATGTATATCATATAATAATAGCTATAATTGCTATTATACCTCTTTGGTTCAATACAAAACTTGGGTCTTATGGCATCATGTCTTTTTTCTATTTATTAAAAGTTTCAAAAATTTTGTGCATATTGCGAGTGACAATGTTATTTTCATGAAATATTTAAGTCTCCTTTCATGGATTTATAAATTTATCACGTCAAGGAAAAACGTCAAGGAAAAATATTAAAAATAATTAAATTAACAAATAGCTTAGATATAGCTAGAATTTCTAATATAGGATTATTTCAAATTCTTGCATGTTGGTGCAAAAGTATAGATTGAAAAAACAATATTTTTATGTGAATATGATAGTGCCACAAAGTGAACTTTTGATTTGGGAAGAATATTTTCAGAAAGTAAAATTTTGATTTGGGAAGGATATTTTCACAAAGTAAAGTTTTCATTTGGGAAGGATTTTTGGGCTTCCTCCAAAAACAACACAAAAAGTCCAAAATTAATGAAATAGGTGTTATAATGTTCTGGACGAGAATCATGAATGATGCAAGGTGTTTCGGGCTTAGAAGGAGCTACTAGGGATGAGATTCCTTGAGAAAGGTTGAAATAAGATTGATTTTCAGGCATTACACTTGGCTATGCATGAAAATCAGTCATATTTTGTTCATATCTCAACATTGGTCTATAAAAGGACATGATTTTGAAGAGCTCATGATGCTTTGGGATCTATCCAAGAAACTTTCATGGAGAATTCAAAAGTCTAAAATCACAGATAACATCTGAGTCAATGAGTAGAGTTATGGATCAATTCAATGCAACCAATTTATAGGGAGTCCATGAGACTGCATGGATAAGTACAAGGCCACATCATCTCATATTCAAGAGCTCAAAGAAAGTGTGCCTTTCTATAGGAACAAAAGGTAAAGCCCCACTTCCAAAACCAACCGAGGTCGATAAGGCAAGGCATGCTCTCAATTTGGGTGTACTTGACTTAGTTGGTGAGCCTTGGCATGTATGTAGCATGCTAACTATGAAAGGAAAGACTGGAGACTCCAAAGAACTAGAACTCACAGTCAAGAACTTTGTGATGGATGTTAGAAGAGTTTTGCAAGCGATGGTGACATTTTATGATATGCCTATGGAATAATGCAATGGTCAACTAAAGCTCATACTGAAGCTTGATGAAGGTGAGGTTGTCAAAGGTCAAAAATGAAAAAGAGTCATTTGACATTGATGAATAGAATACTAGACCTTCAAGTTTAGCTTGATGATGAACGGCAGTTCAACATGCAGAATAGGAGATTTGGAGGGGTTGGCTACATTTGAGGTACCATGGAAATTTGAATTTTGATTTTGTAATGAAAAATGCTTAAATTACTTTGAAATAGAATGTGAGTTGGTTTTGCAAGTGCCAAAGGAGTCATATTCAATTTTGAAGTGGTTCTTTAACCAACCTGATATCCCAAGTGTGATCAAATGTCATGACAATGGTGAGCTGTTTGAAGTTGAGGGCTATGGATCCTATAGTGTATAATGGCATCTAGCTCTATTGACCTCAAGACTATTAAATGTATGCTTAATGTGGCACATGGAGCAAATAAAAGTCATCCTTATCCGTTGTACATGAAAGTGAGTACCATTGCAGGCATGTAAAAAGAACCAAAAGAAATGGGCTTGTGAGCTTGTAGAGATCGATCACGAGAAAGACCAATCATGGAGCCCAATTCTTGAAATTCCTCTTGAGAGAGTACACGTTTGTCCCCTTCATGCTATTGCTAGAATAATTGAAAAGTTGGTGCACATGTTTATCATAGATGCATATAACTTAAAGCCTGAACAAGAAAGTGAGAGGATTATTGCAAGAATTGAAAAGGTGCTTTCAAATATGGGACTCCATTTTGGGCAAGTCAAGATTACAAAAGATGAGAAAATATGGGTGGAATCAAATGAAATTGATGGTGTAGACTCTTCCAATGTTGATACCCATTCAAAAAATTTAGAATTTATTTGTAATTTTAATTTTGTGATATGTAGTAAAGTTAGTATATCAAGCTATGAAAATAAAAATTTGAGTTGTTCGATGTTAATTTTATGTTTGTAGCTATAGGTTACACCAATTTTATGCTTTTGTAGTTTATGTTGAAAACAAGTATTTTTAAAAATTAGGGTTTTGGGCCCTATATAAAGCAAAGAAATTGCAATAAAGAAAGAAAAAATTGAGTTGTTGTATGTTAATTATAAGTTTTTAGCCCAAGGTTGTACTAAGTTTATGTTCTGGGAGTTTATGTCAAAAACAAGTATTCTTAAAAATTCGGGTTTTGGGCCCTATAGAAAGGAATTGGCACTCATTTTCATTTCATCGTTTTAAGAGCTCCCACACTCCGACACCCCCTCCTAGTTTCTCCTAATCCTCTCGCACCCTCTCTCCCTCTCTCTCCATCCCCCATGGCTAGGAAAAGGCAGAAGGCGAGGAAGCTAGGAACACTAGTGATGCTAGAAGAGGAGAGCTCCTTCAATGAGTCACCCCACCGTCCATCCCCCTCACGACAAAAATCCCGATGTGAGAAGCTTCCAGTAAGGAAGCCAGAGAGGTGAGAAGAAGAGCAAGACTCGGACAGGGAGATGGAAGAAGAAAGCAAAGGGCGGTATCTGATGATGTTAGGAGCAGAGGTTGACGAAGCCACACCAAGAGCATCAATGTCATCCCCTGGGGCACCAACTCAATATGTAATATGTTTCCACCCTCATCAAAAATCTTGGGTATGGGGGGACAAGGTGTGAAGAGAGTGGGAGAGAAGGAAGGAATCTCACTTGCGGCTTTCTCACATACACAATGGGGGAATACACACAAAGGTGGAGGCTAAAAACAATTTTCCTCTTCTTAGTTGTGAAAGCCAAAAGAACTCTCTTAGTACAAAAGAATAGGTGAACCCTATATGTGGGTCTCAAACCAAACTTAGCTAACTAAGGTGGCATACTAACTGAGCCACTAACTAGAGTACATAAAGATAGCTATCATCCAGCTATTATTCATGGGTAGTGTACCAACCGCATCTGCAGCTCTAACAAGTCGGTGACATAAATGCACAACGGTCACCCTGGCATATCACGAGTGGAGCTCGATATCTCAACATTCCCCCTCAAGCTCAATGCCAATTCCTACACACCAAGTAGGTCTCTGAACTTGCATAGCTTCTCTGCACCCAATGCCTTCGTGAATATGTTGGCCACCTGATCCTCTGTGGTGACATAAACTAGATCAATAAAACTTACTAGATTTTTCTCCCGCACATAGTGATAATGCACCTCAATGTGCTTTGTTCTAGCATGATAGACTGGGTTATTTGCCAAGTGTATACTGCTCATGTTGTCACAATAAATGACAATTGGCCCCTGATGCATATCATAAAGTAGCTTATGCAACCAAGCTGCCTCACATGCAGCCATTGCTGCACCCTTTACTCAGCCTCTCTCGACAAGGCAACTGTAGGCTGTTTCTTGCTACTCCAAGAGACTGCAGCACTCCCAAAAGAGAACACATATCCAATGGTAGATCGTCTATCAGAAATACTACCAACCCAATCAACATCAATGTATCCATGCAATTGTATCTAAACCCCAGTCTCATAAAATAGTCAACTCTGCAATGTGGACTTCAAATACCTCAGTATGCATCTAGCCACATCCAAATACGGTTTCCTTGGAGACTTCATAAACTGACTTACCAAACCAACAGCATAGCTCAAATCTGGTAATAGTCATATGAAGGTCTTCCAGAAGCTCACTTGCATCTGCACTTAGCTTCACATTCTGTTCCAAAGGAACTGAAATAGGCTTACAGCCTGTCATCCCTCTTTGGCTCCCCCTGCCTCTAGAGTTACCACGTCCTCCTGCATAGGACTGGTTTTCTTGCGTTTGCTGCATATTCTGATTTCTACCACGGCCTACAGATCGGCCTCCTCTACCTCTGCCTCTACCTCTGCCAGCATTTGAGTAGAAGACAGTTTCTTTTGAAGTTCCTGTTGAAGAAGATGCACCACCATTTCTCTGCTCTTCAGAAATTAGAAGAGCAATCAACTCCTCAAAATCAGGAAAGTTTTCACGGACGGCAATGGATGTCCGCGGAACTGTGCATAATCCTTTCCTAGACCATTCAAGGTCACAGAAACCAAATCATCATCATCCACTGGCGACCCAATGGAAGCAAGTGCATCTGCAATTTTCTTCACCTTCATGTGGTAGTCATTGATGCTCATATTTTCTCTCTGCACATTGTGTAGCTCCTGCTTGAGCTGCATTTTCCTAGCCTGCGTATTTGTGCTGTACATTTTAGCCAAAGTATCCCATGTCTCCTTTGGCGTATTTGCATCCTGAATATGCACAATCATGGAGTCCGAAATACTGATAGACAGCCAGTACATGACTTTCCTGGCTCTCTCATGCCATCCTTTGAATGCCTGCATTTCCTGTTGACTGGGAACATTAGGAAGAACAGGTTCTTCTTCATTTCCTGTAATGAATTCCCAATAGCCTTTTCCCATCAAGAAATTCGTCATTCTAAACTTCCATGCCTGGAAGTTGTTCTTGTCAAGCTTTTCAGTGACAATCTGTGAAAGAGAATCAGATGCCATTACAGAACACTGCAAAATATTCTGTCACTGCAAACAACACAGCTTTTGCCTCACACGGGCAGATCTGCAAAACTGACGAAAGTGGTATTTTACCACACAGTCACTTCCTAGTGACGTTTTTGCATCAACAGGCAACAGGCATGAATCTGCAACTCCCAAAATCTTTGCACACAGGCATACGATGCAATTTCTGCGGCAACTTTTCACCGACTAGCCGAGTAGTGGTCGCACAACAAAAACAGGGCCTTTTTCTGAGTGCCTGCAGAGAACTTCCGCCTCCAAAACGGGCCCCGAAATGTCCTCGAAACACCACGAAGGGCATCTCAATCTGAAACAGTGCACTCCTGCACTTCTGGCTATGCTACCTGCAGAGATTTGCTCCCAAACTCGAAATAGGAAAGCAACACTGGTCCTCTTACCAGGACACCACGAACTTGGCTTGCTTTCTTGAGCTCCTTACCACGAACAAGGCTCTGATACCATGTGAAGATTGTGGGAGAGAGGGAAGGAGTCTCACTTGACGCTTTCTCACAATCACAATGGGGGAATACACACAAAGGTGGAGGCTGAAAACAGTTTTCCTCTTCTTAGTTGTGTAAGCCAAAAGAACTCTAGTACAAAGAAATAGAAGAACCCTATATGTGGGTCTCAAACCAAACTCAACTAACTAAGGTCGCATACTAACTGAGCCACGAACTAGTGTAGATAAGGATAGCTGTCATCCAGCTATTATTCGTGGGCAGTGTACCAACCGCATCTCCAGCTAACAGGTCGGTGACATAAATGCACAACAGTCACCCTGGCATATCGCGAGTGGAGCTTGATATCTCAACAGACAATGCCACTATTGGTTGTTTCTTATTGATCCAAGAGAAGATACCTGAACCTAAATAGAAACAATATCTAGAAACTGATTTTCTAGAATCAACATCTCCAGCCCAATCTGAATCACAATGACCAGCCAAAGAAGTGCTCATACCATAAGTGATGGCATAATCAAGAGTGTCCTTCACATACCTGAGCACCCGCATCCATGCATTCCAATTATTCTCCCGGGGCTTATTGGAGAACCTGCTCAAAATGCCAATAGCAAAACAGATGTCTGATCTGGTGTTGCACAAATAGATGAGACTGCCAACCAACTTCCTGTACCTCCCGATGTCTGCTAGTGGTGAGGCATCCTCCATAGATAGCCTCGCATTTACCTCCATAGGTGAAGTTATCTCCTTGCACTCGAACATACCAAATGCCTTCAAGATCACCTTTGCATATTTCTGCTGAGAGATGAAGATCTTGCCTGGTGGCTCTTGCTAGACTTCAATCCCCAAATAGTAGTGCATCATGTCATCTCAAACTCTGTGCTCAACGCCTTTCTAGTCTACTGGATCATGTCTTCATAGTCACCTATAATAAGGAGATCATCCACATATAGAACAATAATAGCAGATTTTCCACCTTTCCTGTACACATACAAGTTAGCATCTGAGGCACATCTCTTGAAGTTTAATTTATGAAAGAATTTGTCTATCCGTTGGTACCATGCTCTTAGGGCCTGTTTCAGCCTACCGTACAGAGCCTTCTTCAACTTACATATCTTGTTCTCACAATGGGGGGCCTCAAACCTAGGTGGCTAAGCCATGTACATCTCCTCCTTGAGGTCACCATTCAAGAATGTTGATTTAACGTCCATTTGATAAACTGTCCACTTTTTATGAGTAGCCATCGATAGTACTATGCGAATAGTGGTCATTCTGGTGGCAGTCAGAGTGAAAGATTCCTGAAAATCAAACCATTCAACCTATGAAAATCCTTGTGCAACCAATCTGGCTTTGTACTTTTCCAAAGTCCCATCGACCTTGCACTTTACCTTCCAAACCCACTTGGTGCCAATAAAATTTCTGTTAGGTGGTCAATCTACCAGCTCCCAAGTTTCATTCTTCATGATGCTATCATATTCTACTTGCATAGCATTTTTCCAATCTCGGTCTGCAATTGCTTCCTCCAAACTCGCAGGCTCCTTTACTTCTGCAAAAATCTCAGCGATCAAGGCCATATGGACTATGTGAGCAGAAGCCCTACTTTGCTCCTTGATTCTCTGAGACCGCATTGGTCCATCTGCATGTTGCTCAATAGACATAGGCATTTGGTTATCATGGTCGTAGAGCTGCCTTACCCATCGTGGCAATGGCTTTTCAAGTGGTGTAACAATAGGTTGGTGACTTATACCTTCATCATCTGATATTTCCTCCTCCTATATAGCTCCTGGGATAGGTCCATAGTGAATTCCCTCTTCACTTGATGATAAAATGGAAGAGCTGTTCTCTGCCTCCACTGCATGTGGCTGCTCCCTGAACACCACATTGCGGCTCGCTATGATCTTCTTTGCCTCTCGGTCATACAACTTATAGGCTTTCTTCTCATCACAATAGCCTAAGAAGATACATTTGGTGCTTTTTGGATGTAGCTTGTGTTGAGATATCGAGCTCCACTCGTGGTATGCCAGGGTGACCGTTGTGCATTTATGTCATCGACTTGTTAGCTGCAGATGCGGTTGGTACACCGCCCATGAATAATAGCTGGATGACAGCTATCCTTATGTACTCTAGTTTGTGGCTCAGTTAGTATGCCACCTTAGTTAGCTGAGTTTGGTTTGAGACCCACAAATAGGGTTCTTCTATTTCTTTGTACTAGAGTTCTTTTTGGCTTTCACAACTAAGAAGAGGAAAACTGTTTTCAGCCTCCACCTTTGTGTGGATTCCCCCATTGTGTATGTGAGAAAGCCGCAAACCAAGTTCACGGTGTCCTAGTAAGAGGACCAGTGTTGCTTTCCTTTTTCGAGTTTGGGAGCAAATCTTTGCAAGTAGCACAACCGGAAAGTGCAAGAGTGCATTGTCTCAGATTGAGATGCCCTTCGCGGTGTGGCGAGAGGGTAGTATATGCTGCGGGCAAAGGCGAAGCCCTTGGTGACTTTATTTTTCTGATTCGAGGCTATTTCGGGGCCCGTTTTGAGGCAGAAGTTCCCCACAAGCACTGAGAAAAAGGCTCTGTTTTTGCTGTGTGACCACTACTCTACAGGTCAGTGAAAAGTTGCCACAGAAATTGCATCGTATGCTTGTGCGCAGAGATATTGGGAGTTACAAAATCATCCTTATTGCCTGTTGATGCAAAATCGTCACTAGGAAGTGATTGTATGGTCAAATACCACTTTCGTCAATTTTGCAGATTTGCCCTTGTGAGGCAGAAGCTGTGTTTTTTGCAGTGACAGAATATTTTACAGTGTTCTGTAATGGCGTCTGATTCTCTTTCACAGATTGTCACTGAAAAGCTTGACAAGAACAACTTCCAAGCATGGAAGTTTAGAATGACGAATTTCCTTATGGGAAAAGGCTATTGGGAGTTCATTACAGGAAATGAAGAAGAACCAGTTCTTCCTAATGTTCCCAATCAACAGGAAATGCAGGCATTTAAAGGATGGCATGAGAGAGCCAGAAAAGTTTTGTACTGGCTATCTATCAGTATTTCAGATTCTATGATTGTGCATATTCAAGTTGCAAGTACGCCAAAGGAGGCATGGGATACTTTGGCAAAAATGTACAACACAAATATGCAAGCCAGGAAAATGCAGCTCAAGCAGGAGTTGCACAATGTGTAGAGAGAAAATATGAGCATCAATGACTACCACATGAAGGTGAAGAAAATTGCAAATGCACTTGCTTCCATTGGGTCACCAGTGGAAGATGATGATTTAGTTTATGTGACCTTGAACAGGGTCTAGGAAAGGATAATACACAGTTCCAGACATCCATTGCCGTCCGTAAAAAATTTCCTGAATTTGAGGAGTTGTTCTAATTTCTGAAGAGTAGAGAAATGGTGGTGCATCTTCTTCGGGAGGAACTTCAAAAAAAACTATCTTCTACTCAAATGCTTCTACTCAAATGCTGGAAGAGGTAGAGGTAGAGGTAGAGCAGGCCGATCTAGAGGCCATGGTAGAAATCAGAATATGCAGCAAACTCAAGAAAACCAATCCTATGGAGGAGGATGTGGTAACTCTAGAGGCAGGGGGAGCCAAAGAGGTCATGGTGGATGGCAGAGAGGCCAAAATGCAAACAGCAATGTTGAATGCAACTACTGTGGTAAAATGGGTCATATGGCTAAGGACTACTATAAAAAGCAAAATGACATCATGAATGGAAAATCGTAGCAAAGGAATTATGCATCTTCTAGTAGACAGGGTGATGACAGAAATGAGCATCTATTTATGGTGCAGCACATGACCAATGTTGACTCAGGTGCATCAAACCACATGACAGGTCATGCAGAATGGATGCAGGATGCAAGGAAAATGGAAAGATTAGGATTTGTGGAGACTGGTGATGATACTGCACATCCTATTGTGCAGATTGGTAAAATTCCTTTGTTTATGCAAGATGGGAAAAAGAAATACCTATCTGATGTATTTCATGTCTCAAATATCACCAAGAACCTAGTTTCTGTTGGTCAAATGGTTGAGCAGGGCCTGCAAGTCAGATTTAATTCTCGTGGATGCTTTGTTGAGGATATGAAAAATAACAGTTGCTTGATAGCAAAAGGAAAGAAGAAGGGCAGGATGTTTACGTTGGATGCAGACATGCCTGAATTGAGTGCAGCAATGTTTGCACATGGGATCGGTGTAGTTGTAGATATTGACATCTGGCATAAACGCATTGATCATGTTAATGTACAGTGACTTAAATCAATGCAGGCCCAAAATATTATTGCAAGATTACCTAAATTCTACAAGCAGCAATTGTAAATGGGTGAAGGAGGGTGATAAAATCTCTATAAAAGGAGCCCTCCTCTCCCTTGTTCATCATATCTTCCACCATTAGGCCTCATGTTGCTGTAGCTCTAGTCTCCTCAAGACTCTTCCATGAGCCTTCTCTCCCTCTTGTAGATATTCTCTTATGTAAACTCTTGAGTCCATCTCTCTCTAGTTTATTCTCTCTCTATGAGTAGTCTTGGAGCTTCCGCTCCCTCTTGTATGTACGAAACCTCTTCTTCTCCCTTGTGTTTGTAGTATTTTGAGTGTATTTGAGTAGAGTCTTACTCTCCTGGCAATGAAAGTCACTTTTTATCATTTTCCTTGAGTCTCCATTCCTATGTTCTTTTCTCCCTCTATTGAAGTCTCTAAAGTAGTTCTTGTTCGACCGCTCACTGTGCACACATGGTCCATCCGTTTCCTGAGCCATCATGCAAGCTTCTTCCTTTCTTTTAGCCAAATTCTAGGGGTATTGGATCATTGATAATTGTGGAGCCTTGAGTAGTTTGTTTAGGCGAAATCTACATGGGCAGATGGCAGTTAATATAGCAGTTAGACCCCCTATCAATATTTGGTCTATAACTTTCTCCTCGGTGGTATGATTTCAATAAAACTTATATCAGTGCGAAGTCTCTTTAAGGGTCTCCCTAGATGTAATTATTTTCTTGCTTTTCCATATGTCCACATCCTCCTTATTCCACATAGGATTTCTAGAAGGATTCCTCTTGACTCCACACTCCTCCACATGCCTTCCACACGCTTGGCATGTGGCCTCTTTTATATTATTGGAACACATGGACATGAGCCCACCTCTTTATATGACTCACTCTTCCTATTTTCTAAAAACCCCATAATATCCCATACACAAATAACTCTCACCCCATACCAAGGTATTTATAATTCATACCTATGGTATTTACAATGATCCATTCCACTCATCCTCTCAATCCCATACAATATCTTAGCAAATAGAAATAAGTAAGAGCCGCTAGGCTATCACTTGATACTCAAACTCTTATCAAACATAGAGAAAAACAATACCAATGCCAAATTAAAAATATCAATTTTTGGCATCACAATAGTTTCTTAACATCTCCATTTACATAAATAAATGAAACCATACCTATACCCTCAACAGGGTATTTTGCATTATTTCCAACCGTCATGGTGATGGGTTCCTGTAGAGGCTACATGGAACAATATAGACCCTTCTTGTAGGTCATGTGACAGGAGGCACCACTATCCAACACCCATGAATCAGTGGTTGACGCTTCTTGAACTGAGGAACACTCTTCCTCAATGGCCAGAAATAGATCCACAACTCTGCTTTCGCTGTGTTAGCTATCTCTTTCCCCTTATGTGTCTTCTTCAGGGTACCATTCTTTTCATCTGCTTTCTTGACCCGGCAATCTACAATCACATGGCCCTTCTTCTTACAGTAGAAGCATTCTCCCTTAAACTTCTTCTTGCCACCCTTCTTCTTTTTGTCTCACCACTAGTAGAGGACTCACCTTTGGTGGAGAAACCACCTTTGCCTTTCGCAGTGGCAAAGAATGTAGCATCCCCATTGCCGCCTCCATCTCAAGCTTTAAGGCTCAATTCCTCCTCCATAAGTAAAGCACAGAACTCCTCAAATGGCAATGGTTGGGGTCTCACCTGAGTATTAAGCGCTATTACCAATCCATCAAACCTTGGTGGACATATCTGGAGACACCGCTGAGCTAGCTCTTTGCTAGTCTTTTGTATCCCAGCACCAACCATCTAGTCACATAGATTTTTGATTCGGGTTATGAACGCCTCCGCTGTCTCTCCTTCATTAAACTTCTCTGATTCTCCAGGTTCTGGATCCTTGTCTGATTCTGCGTCTCATACTGACTCTTCAATATGTTCTAGGCCACAATTGCCTTAGATGTATGCTGAATCAAGGTCAAAACACTATCAGTAGTACTTGTAACCAGGCACACAGAGCATCTGCATTCCTACATTTCCAAGCTTGTAGAAGGTCGGAATTAGGAGGTATCGTACTCCCCGGATTTGCTGGGTCAGGGGTTCGTTGTGGTTTTGGGTCAGTCCCCAATATTGTCTCTAGAAGCTCATATGAATCCAGAATAGCAATAATTTTAAACTTCCATAGAGTGTAGTTCGTACCATCTAGCTTGCCTTCAGTAAAGGATGGTGGGCGAATCCTCAACGCCTAGATTGTTGGTGTAGTAGTAGTTGCTGAAGTTGAGCCGCTTCCTGTTGCCATCACGCCATATGCTATTGAAGCCCTCGCCTCTCTTCTATTCTTCGATCCTTAGAGCCACCTGGGCTCTGATACCATGTTAAATTACACGGTGCAGCGGAATAAAAACTTAACAAAGAATAGAGAGTACACATCAAACTGGAGATGAACAAAATTTTCCTTCAATATTGATGTAGTATAGATGATGGCTCCCTTCCACCCATGTGCTCCCACAGTGGAGCTTAGATGACGATCTAGACAGATACTAGGGGAAGAGCTACTAGCTGGAAGATCTCTGCTGGTACAATGGATTGGGGAGGTCGCCTCTTTATAGCTATGAAGGCGGTAGTCAGATCAACGTAGTTGGTGGAACCAACCAGTCAACCTAGTCGGTGAAGCCGACTGGAATATTCAAGGAATATTCCCTGTACCAGCACCTCGAGGCCTCTCACCCCCGAACACCCACCAAGGGGGCTGCTGGCCCTCCTGGGACCCCCCAACTAGGGGCCAATTGGCCCCCAAGCCCCAGCAAGAATAAGGGGCTCCCACACAATCACCTTTCTATGATCAACGGTCTCATTGATAGACCTCATCTAACATGCAAGTCAGGATCCATCCAATGTCCCGGGCTCACACATGGCTTCTCCTCATAAGGGGGACTTACAACTTGAGCACCTTGGACCACTGGTGGTTACCAGGAGGGTGGGGCATTGAGCATATCTAACAGAAGGCAATCGTCATCGTAGAGAGTGAGGAGACAGAGTGCGATGACGAACCCCCCAACCACCGCTCAAGAAGCAGATTGTGTGATGGCCAGTTTCTCTAGCTTCAAAGTCTCTCTAGACCTCAGCAAAAACCAAAAATGGTTAAAGAAGATTGGCCTACTTCAGTACGGAAGTCTTTCATGGACATCCTGGAAGGCTCCACAAGATCCTCTCGTGCAATATGAAGCGTTCCAAAAATCGGGAGGTATGTTGAGCAACAATCTCATGGTGACACCAGAGACTATCTCTGAGGTTTTTCAATTGACTTTGATTAGGGAGGAGGTTGCATACAAGAAGGATGTCGATAGTGAGAGGCACAAGGAATACAGGCCGCCTGAAACACAGAAAAATTATTTCTTTGTGAGTAATGTGCAAGATATAGGCCGCCGCCAACAACTGGTGTGGTATCTACAAAGAATGAATCTTTTGGTGAAGCCCAACACAATGAGCTGAGATTCATATGCAGTATTCCACACAGAAGAAAAGGGCACACGCATAAATTGGGCTCACCTATTGCACACATGTCTCATGGGGGAGATAGCAAATAAATATTTGACTACATCTAATGCACATTCAAAGATTGCACCGTTCATTACAGCATTGTTCAAATTTGCAGCACAAAATAAGGAAGAAGTGCCAAACATCATTATACAATATAGAGAGGATCAAAAAAATAACATGCATGATAGAACAAAGCAAGACAGCAAAGAATCCGACAAATTGAAGGATGCAATAGTGCAAGATTCGCAAGTGGCTCAGTATTCTCAGGATGAGGCATTACAAGTAGTATATGGTAAGTCCTTGGCAGATACACTCTGGGACACGCTACTAGCAAAGGAAGAGATGCCCCCTCAGCAAACAGAACAAAAATCTGCCAAAAAAATCAAGCTCAATCAACGAGCTAAAGCACAGATGCCGAAGGAAACATGGCTCAAGCCCGAGGATGATGTGGCACATTTGTTCCTCAACTCACCCCCCAAGTCCCGATTTGAAAATTTGTCTCCAATCTGCAAGCTCGGCTTGTTAGAAACTCCTGTGAAGGACAAATAGGCATTCACAGCAGCAAACATAGAGGTGTCAAGCATGCAAGCTGGCAATGCCCTACTTGTACTCCAACATTATTTTGAACACCAACAGGATGAACAAGCTAAGTCGTAGGCAATAGGTCCAACAGTTCCAATAAAGAAAAAGAGGCAGCACAGGAATTCATGATAAAACATTTTAACATGCAGCAATAGCTTGCCAGTGCACACGCCAAAATTGCAGAACTTTAGGAAGAATATGCAAGGTCTATAGAGAAACAGAGCAAACATATTACAAAGCTACCAGCACAGGTCAAGGTACAATAGGATTGCATGCCGACTATGACAGCGTGGCTCCAAGAGATGAAAGATGAATTCTTTGTTCAGCTCGACCGTATGGGAGCAAATCAAAATGACCTTCAAATCGAAAATCTTTTATTAAAGCAACAGCTTCATGTACTACAACATGTAGAACAACAACTCAAGGAAATGGCCGACAAGGTAGATGGCGTATTCCTTAGCAAATATGAATTTTCTGAATTGAAGAATCAATTGGTCCAGACATCCCAAGAGATGTGGAATACCTTAAAAGGCAAACTCTTTAATATAGCAAAATGACCATACGATGCTTTCACATCAGCTACATATGCCTACGAGGCCATGGCCTATGAGCCGGAGACTCTAAGGGCAAAATCAAAGGATGCCCAGAAAAAGTAGATGCCATTGGAGGACTCTCTCACAATCTTTGACACAAGGAAAGCATGAACTTCTGTAAATTTCGATGAACCTATAGAATTCATGACACAGATTGCTAAGCTTACAACAGAACAACCTGAGGAAGATACCAGCATAGAAATCACAACCACCCCCAGCCACTCCAGGTGTGCCAGCCCCAGCAGAACCAATGAATAGCTAGAAGCAGCAGAAGCACCACGGGAGACTCAAGAAAAGAAAGAAAAACCAACTGCAGATCCGGGGAACACTAATTGACCTCAATGCTTCACATAACTTTCAGGTGCACTTGAAGGAGTATTTTCAGTAAACAAGGGTTTGTGTCCCTGACTTTTTATGAAAATGCCTCTCCACTGGAAGTGCCAAGTGTTGAAGCCATAGCCTCCACCCACGTGGACATTAACCATGGGATAGGTTAAATACACCTCTAGTAAGAGGGAGTAATTAGAACAAGGTAGTGGGATCATTTTGTAATTGTCCCTAATAGCACTCCTTAGCGGCTTTATCCACCACATAATGTTTTTGACTATGACAGTTACATTTTGAAACTTACTGTTGCCTTACAACAGTTGGACTGATCTTGGATGGCTATAAAACCTTGTATCAGCTCTTGTTGAGAGTGGGAGTTGTTGAGTCGATGTGTTCTCTGCCAAAACATAATATACAAGAAGCATACTACCTTTTGCAAGATTTGCTCTCTGTCCTTTTTAACTTCTCGTGATAGTCTTTTGTAGTTCGATTACTTTCCGACTATACTTTGACTGCTGGCACCTTGTTGCCAGGATTGGAGATGTGTTTGTGTTTTTCACTTATCTGAAGACACTGTAAAAAAGGGGGTTGTAGGTGTTGGATTGGTATACTGCAAGATATCCTTATGATTGTATTGCAGAGAATCGATCGTAGGTCTGCATCCAATTAATAACAGCTTGCAGACTTTTGGGGGTGCAGACCCATGGGCTGAGTTCCTCAGGCTTTGTGATTTGCATCACATCATCTCGTAGTTGACGGCTCAGGCATTTTTGCATCTGTCGATCCTCATATTGTGCAAGCAACTGGCTTTGGTTCAGTTGTGCAAGACGGTCAGCCGGATTGGTGCTGGGCTCTGTTCTCGCCTGCTTGGGCTTTACCTCTGCTTCTTCTGGCTCTCTCTAATCTAGTCCCATGGTGGACCTTTTGGCCAACCCGTAGATGATAGGTGGGATGCTGATACAGCATGTGGTAGAGGATCGGCATGTAGTGCATTGGGTTGTTGATGACCTCCCCGTGTGTTTTGAGGTCATCCCTTATCTAATTATAGAAAAAATCTACCCACTTTGTGACCTGGGCGTCTGCCAACCACAACAAGATATTGGGCATGATGGATTGATGGTGGTCTGTGTGCTTTACTTGTGTTAGCCACTGCAGGGCCCTTGCTAGTCTTTCCACCTCTAGCTTGATAATTTCGATGAAGTGGATGCACCCTTTTCTTTTCTTGTAGTCGTAGTGGCAGACTTTGCTGAGGGCCTCCAGCTTCTTCTTCGTTGCATACTTGTCATCTTGCTGACGACTGTGGCAGACTCGTACCATGTCCTGATTGAGGTGGTAATAGTGGGGAGTGCCTGTTGTGTCTCGTAGGATGCCCACATTGGTATTGTTGTTGTACGCCTAAAGGAACTCTCCCAAGAGCCTCATGTTTAGGTGGCATGGAAGGCTGTCTGCCACCTCTACTCAGGCCTGCAACAATTGATAGTGCTGGTAGTGGAGGGTGTAATCCTGACCCTCATAGATGAAGCAGGAGTGAATGGCACATGCATCTAATTCTTGGAGCTAAGCTTCCCTGAGCAGTGAGTGCTTTTGGGAGCGCACGACCTTGTATTCTCCTTCTGTGGGAGCCGGGGTGCACTTTCT
The DNA here is from genome assembly GCF_047967505.1 of Dipteris shenzhenensis. Taxonomy (NCBI): domain Eukaryota; kingdom Viridiplantae; phylum Streptophyta; class Polypodiopsida; order Gleicheniales; family Dipteridaceae; genus Dipteris; species Dipteris shenzhenensis. The sequence goes on along the minus strand of NC_141613.1, from coordinate 45,509,921 downwards.
TGACCTTGAGGGGATGTGGCTGCTATTGTTGGGCCCTCTTGGGTGGCCTATGACATAGACACTTCTCCTCCCCTTGCAAATCTTCGATGGGGAATTCGGAGGGCATGCGGATTGTTGCTGAGGTGTTCTTTGAAAATCGGAGGGGCCAGTGGTTTGTGGAATAAGAGGTGGAGGGTGGAGTCCCAGCTCCATCTCAAATTTGAAAAACTCATTTCCATGGGGAAGAATGAGGGTAATTGAGTGATGAGGGAATCGGTGGAAGAGGAAGAGTTGGCAGACAGAAATTGATTGCTAGATGGCTATGGAAGAGGGCAGGGGGCTGCTATGAGAATTCTGATAAAATTTTGGTAGAGTTTGGGGGAAACTTCTTGGTGATGACCCGGTGGGACAGGGCTCCTTTATATAGATTTTTGCATCCCACGATTGGCAAGATCTTCAGATGTCGATGATCAGTGGGATACTTTGATGGCGACAGTCGGTGGGATAGCACTATAGCAACGACTAGCAAGATACTATCTGAGAAGAGTAGGGAAAGGGAAAGAGGGAAAAAGTGGGAAGGTGGGAGGGATACTATCTGAGAAGAGTAGGGAAAGGGAAAGGGAAAGGGAAAGAGGGAAAAAGTGGGAAGGTGGGAGGGAGAAAGGAACGGGTAGGGTGTACCGTGGGGCAGATTGTGAGGTCAGCATGAAAGATTGTGAAAATTTGCAAAAGGGATGTACTGACCCTAATCACCTAGTGTTGAGGGCGGATGTGTGTGTGTATGTGTATGACAGTGACTGTGGGCTGTGGGTGCATCAGGTGTGATATGCGTATTGTACTGATGACTCACCTAGACTTGGACTTGACGATCATGAGGAATGCGGTGTAGACGGATGCCATGCTACCACATAGTGTGTTAAAAGCCATGTAGAGTATGTCTAGCTTGTGTCTCACCTTGGATGCTAGAGGTACATTGGCGTTATGACTAGTCGTCACAGAGTGATCCTTTGTCGCGGGAGAAGCGGGTTCTTGTGTGACTGCCTTTTGTGCAGACTGTTGCTCTTGTGAGTCAAACGGCACTATTGGAGATGTTATGATCGCCACTACCCTTGAGGGTACACCTTCAAATTTTGAGGGAGGTTCTTGTGTAACACCTCGCATCATAGGGGTCGATTCTTGTGTAGCTCCTTCCCTGCCCCTTCGGTGATCTTTTTGTTGAGTTGGACGATTCGTGGTAATAGAGCACGTTCATCATTTTGGGGCTGGTTTGTTGTGGTTGGTTCGTAGGTAGGTTCTTGTGGTTTTGCATCTCATGTTGGCACAGGTTCTTGTGTTGCTATCTTCGAAACCTTCATGGTTTGTAACTTAAACTTTAGCACCCAGATGGCTTTGCACCCAAACTCTTGTGGTTCATAGGTAGGTTCTTGTGGTTTTGCATCTCATGTTGACATAGGTTCTTGTGTTGCTACCTTCAAAACCTTCGTGGCTTGTAACTTAAACTTTAGCACCCAGACGGCTTGCTTGCCTTGGCCTCCCAAGAGCTTGGTGAAGACCCAACTTTTTGGGGGATACTGCGGTTGAGGAGTCCAAAGCATGGGATGGTGGGATGTCCTTCTTGGCACGGATGCTTTCAGTAGAGACATCTATGGAGCGATTAGGGACTCCTATGCTATTTGGACTTCATTTGGTCGTTCGTTCTGGTTGAAGTAGCGTTGAGCATAGAGAATAGCCTCTTTTACTTTCTATTCACGGTCTTTCTGAGTGGAGGATAGCAATGATGACAAAATGGGCAATAGCACCGGGTTGCCACTACAGTTGGCCTTCTACTCCCTTCAAGGTTGGACTCTTTTCGAGGGGTTGGAGGAGGATAGGGCTTCTGGTCCACCCTCCTATAGAATTTCTTTGTCGTGGGCCAGCGAGGGTGAAACTAAAGAAGTAGGACTTGGTCCACACAATGGGACTACTGCAGTTCTACCACCATTTGTGAGAGAAGCTATCCGAGCATGCCAGTCAATTTGACGGTTCACTGCCTAGCACCAAGTCCTTCCTAATATAAGTTGTTCGTCCATTGCTTTTATGGGGAGAACATAAAAGCGTATTTCTATTGCTTGGCAAACAACTGTTAGACTTAAATTCACCAAACACAAGGTGCTTATGAGTTGGCCATTGATAGCACTTATTGAGGTGATGGTGAGGTTCAGGGGTACCTATAGCTTTTCCCATACCTCGTGAAAGATGAAGTTGTGGCTTCGCTCCCAGATCTATGAGTGCTTTGATGCACATGTGTGGGTCCTACAGTTGAACAAGAAACCTAGTGGGTTCTACCGTTAGCTCATCTACTAGTCCCAGTTGTTTAAGCGTTGCCTTAAGTAGTGTCATTTTCTTACACTGTCTGAGCTTAGTGTTACGTGCTCTGGCTTCCTCGATGGCCTGACGCTTCATCCTGGCTACCTTGGCCTTGTTCTTTTTCTCGATGGATGTCTTGGAGGGTAGATAGTGTGAGTGGTCTTTAGTATCTTTTTAATTTTCTCCCATTAAGATAGCCATCCATTTCTATTCCCTCAAGGGTGGATGTTTGGCATGCCCCTTGTGGAGTGATTTCAACTATGTGGTAGGGATCCATACCTCAGTACTTGAGCTTGCGCTTGGTATTGCAAACGCTGTAGAGGAGTGCCAAATCTCCCTCTACCAGATCTTTGTTCTTGAGATTGTGGTTGAACCACTTTTTGCATTGGGCCTTCTCCACCCAGAAAGAGGAGGCTGCATGCTACCTTGTCTCTTCTAGCCTTTCAAGGTCAACTAGCTGTTCTGCCAATGCATTCTCGGTAAGACTTTCCTTAATAGTAAGACAAAGGCTAGGCACCACATACTCCATTGGCATCACCGCCTCCACCCCAAAGGCTAGGCTGAAGGGGGTACAGTGCGTGGCCACCTTGTAGGATGTTCTGTAGGCCCATAATGCTGTAATGAGCTCATGCTCCCAGTTGATATGACTGGCCTCTACTGTACAAGTTATGATCTTATAGCAAGTTTTATTGGAGCTCTCAACCAAGCCATTTGCCCTAGGATAGTATGGCATTGACTTCCTATGTATGACCATGAATTCACTAGGGAGGATTGATATTGTTTCGTCGAGGAAATGAGTTCCTCAATCACTGACTAAACTCTAAGGGACATCCAAATTGCGTGATAACTTGTTTATATAAGAATTTGGTAGTGGATCTCGCATCTGCCTTGACGGTGGGTCTCCCTTCTACCCACTTGGTGAAGTAATCTATGGCCAAAAATCTATGGCCAACATGATGTATCTAGCCATGGTTCCTTTAGCTACGGGACTTATGGGTCCAATAAAATTGATGCCCCATTTCTCAAAGGGCTGATCAGTTAAGATTTTGGTTAAGGGCATCATGTCCAGCTTGTGTGGGATTTGGACACGCTGGCAGGGGTCGCACCACTTGATGAATTCGGCTGCATCTCCGAAGAGAGTCGGCCACCAAAGGCCAGCTTGGAGCACCTTACGTGCTATAACATCACCGAAAAAATGACCTCCTGCAATTCTCGAGTGGGCTTTGTTGAGGAGCACATTGATGTATTCATGCTCCCACACACATATTTGCAGGATGCCATCCTTGCCCATGCGGTATAGTTGGCCTGCAATTAGCTAATATGGCGTTGCGTCCTTTATGAGTTTGCGAGCTCTATCTTTCTTAAAATCTTGTCCAAGGGATAGGCCGTTGGCCAGGTAGTGACCGATCTCATCAGCCCATTCAAGTAGGATGTCGATCAAGAAGAGGAAAGCATCAGGGAGGTCATCTTTGACTCCCATTGGGGCTTCGCCATTAGGGATTCTCAGTAGATGGTCGGCTAAGACATGGTTTTTCCTATTATGCACAGCGATTGCAAAGTCGAACTCCAAGAGGTTTAGCATCCACCTAGTATGCATCCAGTCATGCATGGCTTGTTGACCAAGTATAAAAATGTTTGGTGGTCCAAGAAGAAGACAAACTTGTTAGCTAACAAGTAGTGCTTGAACTTGTTGACTGCATAGACCATGGCCAGACCTTCTCTCTTGGTTGTGTAGTTAACCTCGGCCTCATTTAGTTGGTGGCTCACAAAGTACACTAGGTAGTCCAAGTTATGCTCCCCTGGTTGGGCTAGCACACACCCGATAGCAAAGTTGGAAGCAGCAATATGGACATGGAATATTATATTCTAGTCAGGTTCTCTCAACACCGATACGGTGGCTAGGGCTAGTTTGAGGGTTTCGAAGGATTTTTGGCATTCCTCGCTCCACTCAAAGGATACTAGCAGTTTGTATAATGGGCGGGCTATGTTCGTGTAGAACAAGATGAACCTTCTATAGTAGCCCATGTGGCTAGTAAATCGTTGGACTCCCTTGGCATTGGTGGGGGGTGGTAATTCCAAGATGAGTTTGATTTTGTTATGGTCCATAGAGATTCCATTCTAGAACACTATGTGGCCAAGGATTACACCATGTTTAACCCAGAATTTTGGTATAAGCGGGCACTTCTCGAGGACAAAAGTCTGAGGTATTTCAGTTGATCATCCCCCCACATCGAGATCATGCATATGTCATCCAAGAAGACTTCCACAAAGTCTCTCAGGTACTCTTTGAATACCGTTATCATCATCCGTTGGAAGGTGGTAGATGTATTGGTCAACCCGAATATCATTACTCTAGCTGCTTACACACCCCACTCGGTTGCAAAGGTTGTTTTATGTTGATCTTGCAGGGCAATAGACACTTGGTCGTAACCAAAAAATCCCTCCAGGAAGCTATAGGCTTCCTTTCTGACTACCCTTTCCAGGACATGTTCTATGAATGGCAAGGGGTAGTGGTCATGTCTAGTGGCAGTGTTAACTTTTTTCAAATCCACGCATACTATAATTTTTCCATTTTTCTTCACAACTATCACGATGGGTGACACCTAGTCCGTATGCTCAATCTCATAGATGAATCCCGCATCTATGAGTTTCTCAATTTTCTCCCTCACTGTGAGTGCGTACTTGGGATTCATCGAGTAGGGGCGTTGACATACCGGCCTGGCATCGTCTATCATGGGGATCGTGTGCTACACTAATTTGGCAGGAACCCATTTCATATTAGTGTATTTCTAGGCCATGCAATCCTTGTATTCTTGTAGGAGAGCTATCAAAGAGTTCTCCTCATTGGGGGTGAGACCTTCGGCGAGACGAATACAGGTTGGGGGTCATGCCCTTCCAGAGCTAGCTTTACCTCTTGGCCCATTGTATCCTTGGGAGCACCCATCTTCTTGAGATCTCTTGGCTTGTTCATATAAGATCTTGCGATCCTTGATCATGTAGGCCTTGTAGTGGGTTGGTACTTGTCGTAGGTCTTCCTTTTCTTCAGCCTCCTCCTCTATTTTTGCAGGAGAAGTGGTCCTTTTGGCCTTAGCTGAGCTTTTGGACAAAGGGAGTTTCGGACCTGAAGGGGGCTCTTTCATTACACTTATAGAGACCGAGGGAGGTTATCTTACTCACCCTAGCTCCCCAATTGGAAGAGAATTCATGGTGATCAAGAGTGACACCCACGTATGATAGCCAATGGGAGGTCTGATTTGATCCTTATTGTTTCTTTTCTCACCTTTCAGAGTTTGAGCATGTTAAACATTCTAAGGGGGACCATCAGGGCCAAACCCTCAAGCTTGGGGGTAGTGATCTGGAACACTATTCTCTCTAGGACATCAATGTTGGCTAAGATGTGCATCTAGTTCTGAAAGAATTTCGGCTTGGGAAGAGGTGCACACCAGAATTCATCAGACTCTTTTTCATCCTCTTCCCTATCACAGGGTTGGAATAGCTTCAGGGATCAGGGATGTGGTCTGGGCGATTGTGTCAGATTCAGCGACAGCAGCAAAAAGGTGTCCTAATAATGGGTAGGCCTTATAGGTGTGCAAGTCCACTCACTGGATTTGTTCCTCGTGCCACAAATAGATGTTATCTCAATATGCCAGTCATGTACGAGCCCAGACACTTGTAAGAAGGGTCTGCCTAGGATAGCCTCATATCTCAGATATTGGGTGAAGTCCATGACTATGAACCTGATGGGGTATGTGAATCCAAAAACTGCAATGCTAATGCCAGTAAGTACTCCCAAGGGTTTTGTAGTTCCACCATCGGCCAACTTCACTACTAGATGGGTCTGCTTGAGTACAAGTTTTCCCCACTTTACCCAGCATTCCTTGTTACAAAGACTCACTCCCACCCCCCCATCCAAGATGGCATCAACTTTTGGTGTTGATAGATTATTGGGATAGCTGCTTTTGTGTCATCACCCTTGAAGTATTGGCCTAGCTTATTGATGGGAACCTCGGGTAAGTTCTGCCCCTTCTCTCGTGATGATTGGTTGGCCTTAGGGCTGGCCTTAGGGCTGGCAGGGCCTAGGGGCAGGAATGGTCTGTTCATCCAGTTGGATAGGTTGTACCAAAGGATGGTATTCCCTCTTAGCAAGGAGGAAATTGGCATTTTCAAGTCAGTCGATAGGAAGGCAACCAACTTGGAACTATTCTAGGGTTCTTGTGAAGACTCTCCTTCCACAGATAACATGTCCTCCAAACTGAGGCCTTCGTCGACATCTAGGGGGAACCCATACAGCACAATCGTAAAGAGGCGCTCTATGAGCATGTCATCTAAGGTGATGACATTTTAGATGTGTGGGGAATCGCCTATGGGAATGAAGGGTCTCCACTAGTGCTAGCATTTCTACTCCAGGTGAGTGCAATGTAATCACCTTACATGAGAAGGCAGATATGATTGGGATCACAGAGCATCGAGGGGAGGTGGTAGTAGGCATGCTAAAGATGAGTGGGTGAGTAGCAAATGAGCAAGGGAGCAGATGCAGTGACGAGAATTAGTGGAGGGAGCATGGAGCAAAGTAGAGCAGATGTGGAAAAGAGCTAGAGGGGTGTGGAGCACTTAGCAAAGTAGCAGAGCATGTGGAGCAAAGTAGCAGACCATGGGTGGATTAGAGCATCCATATTAATTGTAGGCCACCGCACGATGGAATCTCCTAGACGGGCTAGTAATCATGAAGAAGATGCCATGTGGTGCCACTCTGGTGGCTGGTAATTAACTACCAGCCTGATGGAATCTTAGCCACGATAGACGTGGCTGATGAGAGCCACCACCACCGGGAAGTAATTCCCACAAAGGTAAATCATGAAGCTCTAATAACTCATTACCATGTCTAATCACTCATTACCATGCACTCTAGCTCTCTACTGAACATGTGAGCCTGGTGACTGGTAATTTTTAATGCACTCGTAGTAATCATGCATGCTAAAGCATGGTGGTGGTGGCTGAGTAGTGGCATGGTGGAATCGTAGCCACGACAGACGTGGCTGATGACAGCCACCATCATCAGCAGTAATTCCCACAAAAGTAAATCATGAAGACTAATCACCTCTAATCCCTCATTACCATGCACTCTAGTACTCTCCTAAGCATGCAAGCCTGGTGACTGGTAATTCACTACACTTGTAGTAATCATGCATGCAAGCCCAATGGTGGTAACTGGAAGTTGAGTAATTGCGGGCCACTGCGGTGGTTGGTAATTAACTACAACCCGTCTTAGCTATCTACTGCCACCACATACATGGCTGGGAATATTAGATGCCACCACCACTAATCATTCATTACCATGCAAGTCAGTACTGCCACCTTGAATTATTCAAAATTTGAGCCAACCATTGCGGTGGCTCTCACCTTGACAATAGTCGGGCTACAACCACCACGGTGGCTCTCACCTTGATAGTGTAGTCAGGCTACTTAAACCTTTTGTCTTCTATCCCTCTTGAACATTTCATTCTCCCTTGCAATATCAAGCCTCCACTATTCCATTTCCTTCACTGCTTCATCTTCTATCCCTCTCGACCATTTCATTCTCCCTTGCAATCGGACTGCAAACTCAAGCCTCCACTATTCCATTTCCTTAACTATTTCATCTTCTATCCCTCTTGACCATTTCTATCTCCCTTGCACTCTTCCTACATCCCCTCTCATAATGGACCCTGCACAGTCTGGGACCTCCTCACACAATCTTTCCTCCCCCTCTGCAGCACAGTGCGAGAACCCCTCCTCCCCTGATCTTAAAACCGTGACATATGGGAGCTCCTCTCTTGCTCTTCAAAAGCCCAATTTGGATTCTTTCCAAAACTTCACCAGGTTGGTACAGGAGGTGAATGTGAAGGAGGGGCAACTAGTCTGTCAAGGTCATAAGATTACCTTCAATGAAAGCGTGATTGAAAATGCTCTAGGAATTTCTGGAGGTAGTTTGCAAGCACACTTTTTCGAGAAGCAATGGAAGAGACATGATATTCTAGATGTATACCCAAATGCTCAGATTAGTAAAGATGGTGGAGTCAAGATTTCAAGCTTGCCAACAGACCTCCAAGATGTGCTGAAGAAGACCATTCACTTCTTTCCTGATACGAGAGGAACCTGCAAGTTCTGGTAGGTTCAAGCAGTAGTAGAGCAGCTGAAAGTATGTGATGTATCTTTCTCAAGGGCGATCTCCAAGAGCATGTTAACCAACTTGAAGAATTGTGTGGATGGGAAATCCCAATTGTCATCTCAGTCCACTGGAGTTGCAATGCACCTGATGGCATCTACTCTCACAGGGATTTATGAGCAATACAATAAGCAGATGTCTCAGAAGGTGACTTTTCTACAAGAGAAAGCCACTGATGCAACAAAGACAGCACAACTTGAGAAAAGTCTCAGGGAAGGTATAGAAACAAAGGTAGAGAAGGCACAAGCGAGGGCCTTGTAGGCACAAGAGCAAGTTGAGGCCACTACAAAATTGGTCGACATGGAAATGCATAGAAGAGAAGAAGTAGAGAAGCACATGAAGGAGCTCCAAGATAGGCTTGAAGAAGTGAGAAATGATGGGGACATGGTGGACAAGGAGCTAGAAAAGATGCGAAGGGATCTTGAAGATCAGAGAGCTGAGGAGGGTATTTACAAATGGCTCTACAACATGAAGAATGCATTGAACATTGAAAAAGACCAGATGATGGAGGAGCTGAAAAGGGAGAATGCAGAAACCAGAAAGGTGATGTAGGAACTGTGAGAGAGCTTCAAGGCCAGGAAGGATGGGGTAGAGAGTGGCTTGTCCTAACTGTGGGTATTGTATTTCCTGAATCAGAATAACGTTACTACCTACTATAGTAGATATGTTCACAAGTAGCATGGGACCTCAGTTGAGGGGCAAAGTAAGGCATTATTGATTGAAGTTTTACAAGAGGTAATCACAAAAGGGGTTTGGAGGTAACCCTTCCATGAGGTTTTAAGGATAGAGAGTGAGAATTAATGGTTTAGATTTATGGGTACATATGGTTTAGAAAAGGGTTGATGATGGAGTTTGGGAGAGGGATAAGTAGGAAGATATAGGAGTGCCTGGGTTAGAGGGGAGAAGAAAGAGGGAGAGTGGTCAAAAGAAAGAAGATTAGAGGGAGAGAGAGGAAGATAATGTTGGATCGCAAGAGAAGGGAGAGGGAGTTTGCAAGGACAAAGGATAGGAGGAGGAGGATTGCAAGATTGAGGGATAGGTCTGATAAAGAGCTTTCCAAGAAACACCAACTAGCTCTTGGTTTGATGCAGAGGAAGGACATTCCCATTAAAGGGGTGTGATGGAATGTAATGTTCAGTCCTTCTTCGATTATCATCTTGAGGAAAGGCCTACTTCATGATGTTGATCTTGAGGGAAGGTGTTGAAAGATCACCCTCAACATCATGTGATCATATGTGCATAGCACTAACCCAATAGAGTGCTATAAAGGAAAGGTTAGATGCCCTAACCCTAGCCCTAAATGGGTTTGTATATATTCTACATTTTCAACTAAATCTAGTGTAGAATTAGTAATTTGTGGTGTGCTCTCTAGTTGTGCCCTCTCTCCTCATCTCGGCAACGAAAATACAAGCCAAAAATCAAAAAATGGAAAGGTAGGCCGAACCAAGAAATGTAGGCAAAGGGGAGAAGAGCAAGTCAAACACACCAAAATAATCAACAGAGAAAGCCACCCAGACACACAATGAATGATAGAAGGTAGAGCAGACTCTTGTGCAAGCAAACAAAAAGTATGGAGGAGAGAGACCAAGATGTGGATCAGCTCCAAAAATGACAAGGTCTGAAGGGAGACAGACCAAAAAGACTAGCTCTATAGGCACACAATAGGACCAATGAGGAACAATGCAAAGCACAAACAAGGGATGAAGGAAGTGGCGCCAACCAAGACCTCCAACGCATGAACCAATGTAATGGGCAGAGAACAAGGATAACCAAGGGGAAAGCCCGATAGAGGGACATGCGGTAGGCAGTCGAGCCCCTTCTAGCGCATGAAGACCTTGATTTTCACAAAAACTAAATTTTGTCACTCGGAGAGACTAGAAAATGTGTGGTTTTCAACTGCTTACACCCACAAGGTTGCCTACACAATCAATCAACAATAGTTTAACAACGTGAACTCATCAAAGTTGGACGCCAACCCCATGAGAGCAAAGATCCCGATGCTTGTCTATAGTATAGTGTTTACACGGATATAGGAAATGAGGAGAAGGATTGCAAGGTTGATGAATGGGTTGCATGGATAGTGCATTCTTGTGTGGAGTATAGAGTGCAAGGGAGTATGGACAATTAAAAAGAGAGCGCGAATATAGGAAATGTGAGATGAACATGGATAGGAGGAGGAGGATTGCAAGATTGAGGGATGGGTTGCAAGGATAGATCATGCTTGTCTGTAGTATAGTGTTTGCACAGATAGAGGAAACGAGGAAAAGGATTGCAAGGTTGATGAATGGGTTGCACAAACAGTGCATTCTTATGGGTAGTATAGTGTGCAAGGGATCATGGACACTTAAAAGAAAGCACGAAGGAAATGTGAGCTGAACACAATGCCCCCAAAGTGTGGGTTCTCAATATTCATGCGGCATTTTGCATCTACCAACGAGATTTCAAGGCCTTCTCAATTCCTACTTAGTGGTGGGAGGTGAGCGGGCGAAGGTGATGGAGGGGAGCGGCTTGGGGGGGGGCTTGAGCCGGCAAGCTCCAAGCTCTGTGTGTTAAGAAGAAGATGGTGATGAAGATTAAGATGAAGAAGATGGTCACTGTGGAGTTTTCATAAATTGTGTGTATAAATAATAACATTGAACCCTATACTTAGAGATCTAATACAAAAAAAGAGCTTAGACTACTTTGTTCCGCTCGCCTAAACTGTGGCCGCTCGCCTAAATTTCTTATTCATGGACCACATAAAGGTTTGTAGTTGGTGGAATAGTGATCTTCATTGTCCAATTTACAAGCTTTCTTAGATTGAATGAAATGCCACATTCTTGCATCTGCCATTCTTCCACCTAAGTGGGCACATTGTGATTTTCATAGTGTGCCACAAATTCTTGGCAGTAGACCTCTTGAAGATTCAAGGGGCCACATTTCCCTCTTTTCACAGCCTCAAGGTCATCCACATGGTTGCTTAGATTCATAGAAATATCCTTGTAGGAATGTCTTCCTTAGAATTATTTCCAAGTACACAAATGATGTGTGTTCTCATACTTTGATGTTCTACATAGTCCTTCCATTTTTTCTAAGAAATTTGCATTTAATTCCTCTTTACTTTTCTTTGCATGGTATGAAGCCTAGTCCCAAATTTCCCTTTTCTAAGACCTTATGAAGCCACAGTGACCATGGATCCAGGTAGTTGAACAATGTGGGTCATCTAGCCTTCTTGCTTTCATGCCTATGTTTACGGAATTATGGTTTTATATGGACAACTAGGGGACAGCTTTTCATGGAGCCTTTTGTGCACCTTTTTTTTTGGCTTGCTGTAATAATTGGCTTTCCCCATCTTTATTCTCAGTGCCTAGACTAATTAGTGAATCTAATAGTAACCCAAATTTTAGTTTTCATCCACTTTTTTAATCCTTAAGCAAAAATGCCTTCCCTCTATACAATTCTTTCTCCTTCGTTACTTCCCAAGTTTCTTTCCAAATTTAGCCGCTTCAGTACCCCTTCTCTTCTAGGGTCCTTCTTCATCTATTAATGTAAGGAGCTATGTCCCACTCCTCAGCTTTTGCATCTCCTAAAGCTCTAGTCAATCCTCATCACTCAATGTGTCCCTCCACTTCTTACTTATCTATTTGAAGAGCATCCAAAAGGAGAAGAAATATAGGGATAACAATGAGAGCTAGAAACTGTAATCGGTACTCCCTCTCCTTTGCTTTTGCATCTCCTTAAGCTCTGCTTGATTCTTGTCACTCAATGTGTCCCACCCATGGGTTGCTTATCTATTGGAAGAGACTCAACATGCTTCATCCTCATCACTCAACATGCTACCCAATGTCTTGCTTTTCTATTTTAAGAACATCAAAGAGGAGAAGAAAGTTACAAATAAGCATGAAAGTCAAAAACAATAATTGGGACTCCCTCTCCTACAGGTATAATGTAGAAATTTTTAAATCTTTGTGCTATTGGAAAATAGGTATGAGTGTTAGGTGTCCTTTTGGATTGGTTTCTATAGTTTGTTTCTCTTGCTTGATTTTGCAATAGATAAAAATTATAACACTAAATAATCATAGCTACGTTTTTGTGATTCCTACCCTTGCAAGCATAGCTATGTCACTGCAAACTATAATGTTTGATGTTTTTACCGATTTCCAAGCAAGTTTCATGCAGGGTTTAGTGTACCTTTGTAGTGCTCTTTGGATCTAGTTGCGATGAATGGAATCAATTGAAAGGAGTGCAAAAGAAAAGAGAAGTTTAAAGTACAATTAAAAGAAAAGAGAAGAAAAAAAGTGTGAATGCTAGTGGGCATTACATAAGTAGATAAGAGGAAGTTTACTCAAAATCAAGAAGACTTAGTGGAGAGGAGGAGCTTCTTTAAGCTCACCTTATTTTTAAAAATGTTGCTTTAAAAAGAGGTAAATTTAATGAGAGATTATAATCAAAGCAAAATGTGGAAAATCTAAAAATGAGCATCTAGCTCTCCACTGTAGCACCATCCTATAACAAGGTAGTACTAAATTAGGCAAGTTTCATGAAAATCAAGAAGATTGAGTGGAGAGGAGGAGCTTCTTCAAGCTCACCTCTTTTTTTAAAGACGACATTTTAAAAAGAGGTAAATTTATTAAAAGATTAAAATAAAAGTAGAATGTGAAAAATCTAAACAATGAGCATGCAAGTCTTGACTAAATCACCATCCCGTAAAAGGTAGTGCTAAATTAGGGTCGGTAGGCGAGCTCCATAAAAATCAAGCCAAATTCGTGGAGCAGAGAAGATTATTTAAGCTCACCATTAATTAACAAGGTGAATAATATTCATTTGGCTTCCTCAATGTAAAAGCGAGAGTGCTTGAACTACATGGGGAATCAATTGATGCAAATGATCCATGTAAGTTCGTAGAAAATTTGCAAAGTCTCTCAAACTTCAAGTAAGCATTGCTACTTTTTAGAATAGTATCAATATGCTTAACACTCGTGGCTTTGCCTTCCTATCTCACGGGATGTATTCTATTTAGCACTCTTCTTAGATATTTCCTATTTTTTTCTATAAAAGAAAACGTTCAGAGAAGGATTGTTGAAGGCCAACAATTTCATATAGTGCTTTCACTAAGTACACATTGCAATTCTATGATAAAAAAATATCTCAAGTGGTGAAGCTGGAGGTAGAAGTTAATCTCAATAGGATGTTGACTTTGAGACCCTCCAGATTGAGTGTGAGCAAGAGCATGTATCACACTTTTTGCCCTAGAAGCTCCATCTTCAAGAAGTGGAGCAACACCACAATCGTGACTTTCATCTCTAGGTACACAAAATCCTTGCACAAGCACATTTAAGGACCGGAATGACATCCACCTACAAGCATTTTGTTTTGAGTATCTATTGTAAACTAGCTCTAAAGTATCAATGAAGTGTTTGAGAAGGAGAATTTGAAGCCCAGTGAGAGTAGATAAGTTATACATGCTAATGGTCATCTATTTTTTAGGAGGAATTTAAAGGGTTGAATTCCTTAGCATCTTCTCCCCACACCCACTCCATTTTGCCCATAAAAAATGCTTGATAGCCCAGCATCTCTGCTTTCTTTATCATGGTTCCATCCGGCAACTTATCGTTCGATACCATGCTCCTCAAATCCTATACATAACATCAAGGCATATTGTTTAGTATAACCAAGTCACCGATGAGGAGATTCAACAGGTAACATAATAGGAGAGACAAGGAGTACATGCGAATTTCCTCATCCTATTTAGGGCCTTGTTATTGAAGGAATGCGTCCATCCTCGCTCTCATCTCAGCTGCCCTCTACTTTTGACTCTAAACTTAGAATTTTTTGCACGACCTTGTCCTCCACTCTAGAATCTCAACAAGCATGTAGAAAAACCAAGACAATGTCATAGAAGTAGAATCTTGGCTGCCGAGCATAAAGTGAAGAATGATGGCTCGTATCTTCTTGTTGGTGAATTGTAGGGGGTTTTCCACAAAGCGCTGAAAATTTGGACAGCAAGGTTTAGCCTATGAAAAGAATAACATGTTTAGCTTGTGAAAAGAGTATAGAAAAATAACACATTATGAAGACACACTTCTAGAATGATTGTGGAAATAATTTGACGCTAATGGTTGGCAAATCTAAGTATTGATTAAACGATCTGCGTCCCCACTTTGACATCTTAGTGTTTAATCACAAAACCTCACATAATTGACGGGTAACAGAGAACTTGTAAAAGGAAAAACACAAAAATTAAACATATTTTTGTGGTGAAGCCAAATCTATGCTCGAGAACACGAGATCTCTACCCTTCAAGGCCAACATAATCCCAAACTATAACTACCGAGATGACAAATGTTGAACGACTCCCCGACTAAATTTTGTAATCAGAAGCCAAGACGAAATGTCCTCACAAGAACCTTCCTCACAATTGACACAAGAGCGGTGTAGTACCTGACATGATTGCATGAATTCACTAACAATCGCCTTGATGACATTCGTCAAAATACTAGGAAGAAGACAACGAAATGTCATTTTGCATGTAGATCTTTGTTTTCTTGCACAACACCTTGTTACCACATGTCCACCATTCAAGGCTAAGTCTTCGAAACCACACAAAAACGTTTGAAAACACAAAAAAATTAAAAGAAATCCCTTTTCTCTTTTGAAACTTGCATCTATGCTAGGTCCTACCCCT
Organism: Dipteris shenzhenensis; assembly: GCF_047967505.1. NCBI lineage: Eukaryota > Viridiplantae > Streptophyta > Polypodiopsida > Gleicheniales > Dipteridaceae > Dipteris > Dipteris shenzhenensis. The sequence continues at coordinate 45,494,727 of NC_141613.1, read as the reverse complement.
TCAAGGCAGGCCAAAACGTGACATTTTAAGAAGAGGTAAATTTAATGAGAGATTAAAATAAAAATAAAATGTGGAAAATCTTAAAAATGAGCATTTAGGTCTCCACTAAAGCACCATCCTGTAACAAGGTAGTGCTAAATTAGGCTGGGTAGACAAGGTTCATGAAAATCAAGAAGACTTAGTGGAGAGGAGGAGCTTCTTTAAGCTCACCTTTATTTAAAAAATAACGACATTTTAAAAAGAGGTAAACTGAATAAGACATTAAACCAAAAGTAAAATGTGAAAAATCTAAAAATGAGCATCCAGGTCTCCACTAAAGCTAATTTATAGAATTGCATCTTGTTGCATTCCTGTATCAATCAAGCCCAATATTTTATGGTCTCTTTTTATCATGGACCACATACCCATGAAGGTAAAGCTCAACTTGAACCCGACAATTTTATTGCTTTATTTTCAAGAAAAATTAATGACATGGCAGAGGCCCTATCAGGACCATTGCAAATGTCCAACATATAGATTTTAATATTAGCTTACTTATTGCTAGAGAGATTGGAGACTAGCAAATACAAGAATATGAGTCAAGAGTTTCTCTTACACAAGTTTTAGACCCGTGTTCGAAGGAGTCTCTCTCGTAGGTTCATGTGGCAAGATTTTGCCTGCAAAGTGCATGAGGTTTGCACAACGAAATCTTGTCTGGAGGTAAGGGGTCGTTTGCTGCGCGGACACCGATAAATCTGGTAGGCCAGGTGGCCGACTCGAAGGCGCATGTCCAATCATGGAGTGGGCCAGAGCTGACCATCTACCTAGGTGTGTCGCTCGGATGGGGATACACACTGCACTTGTCTCGATGTGTCTAGGCAATGTAAAAATTAAAAGTTGCACTCATCGTGACCTATAAGATTTGTTCGTGTTGATTAGGCATCGACCATGCCTTTGAGTATAAGATAGGTTTTATCTTCTCGAAGGCATCTACCATGCCTTCGAGAACATGCAATATAAGATAGGTTTTATCTTCTCTTCAGTGTGTATATAGTCTCATCTTGGTTAACATTTTTGCCCCTGTTGTTGTTTTTATATAGTCTCATCCCGGCCAACATTTTTGCCCGTGTTGTTGTTTACATAGTCTCGGGCTCTGTACACATTGCCAACTTGCCCGCCCGCTAGCCAAAAATGCAAGGACGTTTTGCCACGTGGGAAGGCCCAATTGGCCCCTAAAATCATGCCATCTGCCCAAACTTGGGCAGCCAAGACCCCATGCCCAAGGGCTTGGGGGGGTTTCTTCTTCAAAACATTAAATGCACTTCAAGGTGGTGCACAACCTTTTGCCAGATGCCCAAGATTCACCAACCCAACGGTACCATATTATTCAAGCTTGGGCGGGTTGGGCGTCGGTGTGTAATTCCGCCTTGGACGTTTAATGACGGGTGAGGGTCTTGCCTTGTGGGTGACGTTAAAAAAAATTCTTTTGTTCTACTTCTTTCTGTGAACATCGAATCACAAAGAAAATTGATTCTACTGCGGCAAATTTCCATGCTGCGGGAGAATTCTAGTGATTACACTAAAGCTGCTAGGAATTGAGGATTAAGGTCACAAAGCAAGAGAAAGAAAAGTGGAGGATTGAAGAGCTTGAGGGGTGGCAACGGCCGAGCGTAGAGACGAGCTCAGGTGACAATTGTCCTGCGTTAGCCATTTCAAGTACCAATTCTTCAATTATCTGTTTGCGTTTCTGGACATAAAATCATGTTCTCGTTGCATTTCAGAGATCAAAATTTTGTGGATTGTTTTGCAATGCTGTTTCAGAGCAACGAAATCACGATTCGAGAGAACCATATCTATCGTTTTTTCCCATATTCGCAATGCTTCCTTTGCCGACCGTTTTTCCTACTGCTTCGTCCTTCGCCAATATCGTTCGACAGCGATGACATTGTAGTCCCTGATGCTGTCTTAGCAGATACGACAGTCTAGACGCTCTCCGCAGTTAACCTGCTATATCTAATTGCCTACATTGACAAAGAACGATCAACTTACATGCGATTTTGAAACTCACAATTGCATCTCGTAACATCATCAAGGATTGGGATGGAAAGAAACGATTATCGTAAAGACTAAGTGAGACTATGAGACCGATAATTACGAGAATAAACTGAGCTACAAAACAAAACCTTGCATCTACTCAATGTGACTCTCTCTATGCAAGGATAGATACTAAATATGAATAGCCAAACCCACGGCAGCAAGCAGGTTGTAATTGATCCACCTGCAGGCGACCTAGCAGGTCAGCTAGCAGCAAAGGGAGGAAGCCTATTAAGGGCTATCCCCAACTCCTTTGTCGTCATCAGCTCCAGTGACTTCCAGCCCTTCATCAGCTCCATTCAGCCTTCCCACATCAGCCAGCAAGGGATATGCCATCAGCCATCTACGGATCAGCCACATTGAGCACTTGCAGTTTGCTAAGGCCACAGGCAATAAAGTGGTAATGAATTATTAAATCTTGGTCCATGCATGTGTGTAAGAGACCGTATCCCTGAAACATGCATATGGGTTTCATCTCCACGCTTCTGCACTTGGGGTGGTATGGATGTCTTAATTTTTGTGCACGTTGCATTGATATCATAGCTCTGCAATGACAGTGAGACACCCTGAGTGCCTTCTCCCTCCTTCTGCTTTAGTAGTGAGTCCAAATGGTGCAGGTTGTCGACACACTTCTGCAAGACAACCATGACCCTAGTCAGCAACACGTAGTGTGAGACTTCTTTTCCCCCGAGTGGATGAGCTCTGCACATGGAGGTATCGGTCACACTGGCTAGTATGATAACCATGTTGCTACACAATTGGAAAACATCATCAAACTAGGAAGCTTCTTTCGAAAAGTATGACGGAAAGACTGATCTCTTAGTGCTCCTTTTTTGGCTCAATCAGCTCAAGGGCTTTTTTTCTGTTATATAAACAGAAGATGACAGTAGCTTCCATGGACTTATCAACTGAACAGCCACATGGTGGCACAAGTGGCGCACTGACGGAAACGGGCGCCCAAGGCAAGGGTTAGCTAGGCCTAAGATTCGGTGTAATTCAGGTGCTACTCTGACTCCAAGTCCTGCAAAACAACCTTGGATGTTATCCAGGTTCTACGCTGACACTAAGTCCTGCAAAACAACCATAGGTTAGGAAGACCGGATAGTGGGAGCTGGTAAGCTTACCTACAGCCATAGATCCAGTATAAAGGATCGCTTTCAGAGCCTAAGGTTAGGCAAGCACGGCTCGACATCCATGACCACAATCCCCATGTTCCATACCGGAGGAGTCCACCTGTCCAGGTGTTTGTCTAGACTAAGTGTAGGCCTTCTCAAGGTCCCAATATTCCAAGGAGTCAAAAGGCATCCCTGTAAATGAGCCCACGGCTCATATATTCATATATATAGGCTTACCCAGGGGTGTCCTTACCCCAAGGGCACCCGTACACTGGGTACGCTAGCTGACCCCTTTAAAAGGGTCCAATGCTTGGACCTAACCCCATCATTAATACCAGCTCATGCTATGACCTTCGGGTCATAACACTGACCACATGTACTCTGATGACAGCAGTCCAGATATAGCGAAATCGGTGCCAAGTTCTTGCCACCACAATATGTGGATTGACTGTAGGTTCAGTTCTTCAAGATGTCCTAAGGACCAAAGGGGATGGTCAAACACTATGCACACAAGTGGTAAACAGTTGGAGAAGGACAAAGGAGATGGGTTTCTCCATGGCGTTAGATCAGGGATCCAATGGTACGTTTGAAGCTTCGAGCCAAAGGACTACAAGGCAGCATATGAGCTTGCTCAAAATTAGGAAGGGTCATGGACCCAAAGCCCCTCTCAGTAAGAAGTACCAAGATTCTACTGTGCCAGGGGTACCAAGTCCAATAGCATCTCTGAAAGCATAGGGGATGCAGATGGGAAATCTGGTGGTTTCCTCAATGCTGAGGAAAGGCAGAGGCCAGAGGAGCGTCTCTGCAACCATGAACATGAACATGACCATGACAAGAGGCTTTGTAGTCACGACGGTGGCAAACTCAGTATAAGGGAGGGAAACTGGGGCATCCAGTTGAGTCTTGCCTTGTTCCAGTCGAGACACCCCTGGGCCCTGATGTAGAGCAGCTTCAAGAGCTCTCCCAATGTTAAAGCTGAGGGTGGCTAACTTGTGTTCTCTAACAGGGTTTCTTGCAATGAAGTTGAGGGTTTTCATGACAGCAGTGCTTCCCAAGGGTGAGGGAGGCACGGAGGGACGAGAGGCAACCTTTCTCTGATCAGACACCCTTACTAACGACTAACCCATAGCCGAACCAATAACGGTGGTTAAGCGGAAAAAACATCAGTGAGGGAAAAGCACCCCTAACCTTGTTACTAACCTAACATTGACGCTGACTTAATATTTCCAACATTTTAGTCCTACTACTTTCAGGTTGAGAGCTCCTTGTGCTCTATCTTGGTTTGCCTTCAAATTAGATCTTGCCATTCTCAATGTTCTCATTCACAATCTCATCCAGGATGACAGTAAATCTGAAAGGGCATTTTGCACACTTGTAGCATCTCTTCAATGATGGCCTCTTTCTCTTTTTCATTTTTAAATCTGCTTTAGTCCAAGATTTTATTCTTCTAAGCATCTCATTTGCTCTCTGAAGTGTACTATACCCTCTTTATTTGCAAAACCTGGAGATTAAAGCATGGACTTCATGGTTGGAGTGAGTCAAAGGGGGATTCACTCACCTCATATCCAAGCATTCAACGCCTTTTGTTAAGCCATCGCCTTTGCTAAGGCAGCCCTTAACCTTCAATTCAAGGTCCATCCCATGGACAACACTCATTGTGTCAGTTTTCTCTTAATAAAATCTTGTCGTAAGAAAAGAAAAGAAATAGAGACCCGTTTTCTGCCTGTCAATGCTTTGTTCTCTGTTCAGAGATCCTCCTCCTCTGTTCTTAATCCTGTGCAGATGTGTCGATGAAAGTCATAGTTTCTCTGATATTTTTAATTAATGGCCTTCTGATCAAGGCATGCACACCCCAATATCGATAGCATTCACAGTTAAGTATTTTGGCATCTCAAACGCATTGCTGTGTTTTGCCCCTTCCATTGAATTTCTTATCACTCGTCTCTGAGTGACATTGCCCATCTTTGAATCGAGACTTTCACAATTCCAACTTTCTAAGCATTCGGTGGGCGATTGATTCTCTGGGCTGCGACTATTATTGCAATGGACGATTGTCTTTCTGAATATGTATGAGAGAGAGAGAGAGAGAGATGTTTGATACTCAAGCATAAGAGAAACCTGAGAATACATAAATGGGATGTAGGGCTTTAAGATTTTGAGACACAAATGATGGAGCCGTCACCCTTCACAATAATGCTTTAGCTTACCAATAGATGCTACAAAGCCCACCAATTTTGTAACTAGAGCATTTTGTACAAGGAAATTGAGTGATCTTTTTTCCAATGGTGTGTCCTAAAGATGGTGTCATTTTTGGCTGCCATGGGCAACAGAGAATGGACTGAGTGCCAGTTGCACCTTGGGCAATTATGCGCAGAGGTGGAGAGCCTATATGCTGGCTATTATGGGCATTTGAGCTACTTAGACATGGTCATCACTTTGAGTAGCACTCCCAAGGTATGGCATGAGGCTGTTTATAGTAGTATAGCTGAGCAGCAGGTAGAGCTGGTGGGTGGTACATCCAACCAAGTAAAAGCTCATGGTTGCAATTTTGTGGTAGTAAGCAGGAGCTCATACAGACGTGTATGCTATGGCAACAAGGAGTAGCAGATATGGAGTGTGAGTGAGTGAAGACAGTGATAGGTGGCAAATCGTGCAGTTTGTAGCAGGTAGGAGTGCATTGATTGCTGATGATAGGATGCTTTGAGTGGTGTGCCCCTTGTTTTAAGTGATGCCGACTGATTTTCTGTTTGGATGGCTGCAACTAATTTGGCTTAATTCTTTTATAAATGATTGGCCTTACATCAGAACTTGCAAGCTCTTACTCTTGGGAAGCTTATGTGGACCTTTGGCCAATCCTTTCATCACTTCCAATCATTGAAGCTACAGGTGCAAGGTGGTACTAATACCCAGCACTAAGACTAGCACCCAAACACTAACTAGATAGGCTACATCTTTGCGACTTGAACTTGGGAAAAGTTACAGTCCCAATGTAAAAAAAAAAATGAATGCTTATATTTTTCAAGTGTGATGGGGATTATTAGCCCCTTCCAAGCGTAGCTTGGTATCTTAAGGTCGCTTCATATGTTGTGATTGAACGTTAGTGAGATGTATGAGCTAGCTCTATACATTTCTCATACTTGCCATGGCAATTACTTCACATTGATTATGAACAGTGGCATGCATAGCAATAGTCATCTTATCATATGCTTAGTTAGCCAAAAATATCAACTCATCCTCAACCATCATTGGTCAAATGTGATCCCACCTAACCACTGCAACTATCTTGACAACTTAAATTCAACTCAACATGTGCCGCATGTGAAAATAGATAAGTTTGACCAATCACAACCAAGCTTTAAACTTCTCACTAGGGGTGGTTATAACAAAAACAATCTTTCTTGTTGGAGAAGTTGATTCCTTGAATGGCTCAATTAAAGCCTAAGATGTATAAGCAGGTGAACTTTTACATTTCTTAAGATGGGTGCATCTAAAGCTTTTAGTTGTCATGTTTCAAAATTAAATTTGAAGTCCTGTTATTAATTTTTACACTTGAGGTTTTTGTTTTTGAGTTATGCCTTTATACAAATGTATTCTTTTGACCTTACAAGTAGTAATGTAATTCTCTAACTCATGCTTTATGCCTTACTTTTTATGATTTGCCAAAATTAGTTATTTTATAGGATGATGGATGAGACACGAGTGAAGAAAGCAGTATCTCATGGAGGCAATATGGAGAATAGAGAGGCTCTCAAACAAGAGGTATTGTAGTATTACTTTAGGTGACCAAATGGTGCTTTCCATTGAATCCGTTTTCAAAAAATCATATGCTACTCTCAAAAGAATGATACTTGATTGTATGAATTTGAAATAGAGTCATGTTTTGAGTCATCAATGCTGGTTTTGCCTCAAAGAAGTTCTCATCTCCTCATCAGTCTTGTCTTGAATGAAACATTTCCCGCCTTCTTGTTTTGGCACTAACAATTATAAGTTTTTCTTTAGGCGTGGAATATACAAAACATGCAGTTGTTTGAGAGGCCACCACAAAGCTTCTCGTGGTAAAACTAGCCAAAGACCAAGTGTCAGAGATAGGGAAGCCATTGGCAAAGAAGGGTGTTGTCAACTCTTTGGAGGACTCTGACATTTGTGACTTCATTGAGAAGAAACTCTTTAAGAGCAAGAGATTTTGGAGGTGGAGGAAGAATTAGTGTTTTGATTTTAGAAGACCTCATGTTTCATTTGTTGATGGAGCACAATTGAGGTCTAGTGCCATTGCATTAGGGAGTTGTGTTGGACATGTAGATCTCCTACTTGACATCAGCGAGCATGTCCGACGTGCTCACAAGGAGTCCTTTGAGAGAAAAACCAGAGCACCTCATATGACTCATGGGGCCCCATAGCTATGAACCGCCCATATGAGGAGGCATCAAGGCTTGATCTAGGATTAGTCTTGTGGCACTCTTTAGGAGACTCTTTATTTCAAGAAAGGATTGGTATTCCAATGGGCGCCAATTGTGCTGTTTTCTTAGCAAACTTCTACCTTTTAAACCATAAATTGAGTTTATGGAGCGATTGATCTCTTGTGAGACTTTTCAATCGTTCTTCATAAAATAAGTCAGGTTAGGAGATTCATAGATGACTTGTTTGTCCTTTACATTCCAAACTCCAAAGATTTTATGTACAAAGATCCAAACTCTCTTGGTGGAGGAATTTATCCTCCAGAGTTTTATGTAATTGTATAGCTAGTGGAAACTTTTGTATTTTCTTGGACCTTACAATTACTCAATCTTCCTTAGGTTTAGAAGTTGATATCTATGAGAAATGGCAACAACCTGAGTATGAGATGTTAAATATAATATGAATGCCTCACATTGACTCAAACATCTTTGATATGGCTAAATATGGAGTGATTACTTTCCAATTCTATAGGCTCTATCATCTTTGCACAAGTAAGAGTGCATTTATCTCTCAATTTAGTAATTTAATTCTATTACTTCTTAGAAAGGGCTATAATACAAGAAAAGTCATGAAGAAACTCCACTCTGTCCTTCGTTGTAGTTGTTATATCTTTGGAATTTCGGCTTTGGGTATGTTTAGAATCCTTGAATGTAGAATCAAAATCCAAAGTGGAGAGCTTTATAACCCATTTTCTTTTAGTTTTAGATTTGTTCTATTTTTGTAGTTCATGTACTCTTAGGTACTTGTTTAGTTTCGTTCTTCCATGTGTGTGTGTGTGTGTAAATAGAAATATAATTTTGTTTTTAATATTTTTCTCCTGCTCGCTTATTTTATTTTTTGGTATCATTCTAAATATTTGCCCGTAGAGAACTTTAAATCAAATTTCCTATTAATTAGTTGTGGAGAAAAGAAGAGGGGTGAAAAGGAAGAGGGCAAGGACATGATTTAAGTAAGGGAGGGGAGGAGTTTCAATTAAAGGATAATGGAGGGTAGGGGGCCTTAAAGTGGGATGCACGCGAGATTGGGGAGAGCGGGAAGGACCACTTATGAAGGGGGTGGGGGACCACTTATGAAGGGGTATTAAAGAAGAAGGGATGTCCTAAAGGGGTAGGTGGAAGAGGGACCATTTATAATATTATGGTTAGTAATAGGCATGCTATACCACACAACAGCTTAGTGGTAGGGCTCACTTTTGAGAAAGAGAAGATTGTGGGTTCGAATCCTTTTTTCAAAAGGTTACTATGCCCATAATATAATGTGCAATTTGAAATAAACAAATAAAAAACCAACTAATTACAAAATAATGATAATAATTGTTTCCTTGTGCTTGCCTTGGTGTTTAATTTGTTGTCTTATATGTTTGTTGGTTTATCTTTGTTTCCTTGTGTTAGCACATTATTTGTTTCTTGTGTTAGCACATTTGTTGTCTGCTTCTTTTACAAATTAAAAAGTTTTAGGGTTAGGTTGGTTTGTGATGGAAATTTAACCTAATTTAATTCATTCTCTCTCTCTCTCTCTCTCTCTCTCTCTCTCTCTCTTCGCTCTTCTTCTAATTTTTTGCTTGTTTCTTCCTTTTTGCTTTCAAAGCTTTTGCTGCTTGGTTGCGATTTCAAAGCTTGGTAAGCACTGGGTTTACCCACGAGATTCTGGAATTTTTTGAAACCTAGAGGGCAGCTTATGCTTGGGTACCGATGAGAACGTAAGCATAGCTTTGCTTACTAAGTTCTTCTTCTTCTTCTTCTCTTTATTTACTCATTTTTAAATTTTCATGTGTCCTTTTATTGTTCTATATAAAATTTTTAATTTGTTAGATTGGATATATTCTAGTCTTATGAAGCTATATAGTCATTCTCTTCCATAAGCTACGTCTGGGCACAATGTCAAAAGCTTTCTTAAAGTACAAAAAAAACCCTCTACTTGCAACTTATTCTCTTCTATGAGCATTGGCAAGGTCACCAAATGACTGTTGTGTTGTCTCCCTTAATAATTCTTGTTTATCCCATTTCCCTTCTCTAGTGTTCCACACATGTACACTTTTTTTTGTTAGTTAAAACCACACACACACACACACTTTTTTTTGTGAAACCAGTAACTATATTATTAACATGAGATCAATGTACATGACATTAGACTCCAAAAGAGAGCCTAATGGAAGAACTCAAAAACAGTCAGAAAACACTTCAAGGCTAGTAGCATCCAAGTCCCTCGCAGCATAACTATCATATAAAGATTGCTTGAGGGACATTATGAAGAAAGCATATATGCCTGAGGAAACTGTTGTCCCATCCTAGAATGCAATCTCTGTGTCCAAATAGTCCAGAGTACCCAAAAACGAGTCCAGTGAAAGAAAAGGAGGAACGGAGACATCTGGGATGAGAAGCATCCAAACATCCAGAAGAGTTTCCCAAATCTGATAGAGGGAAAGCGAAGCCGCAGCAAATGAGAAACATGAGTGATCAATAACCGAGAGTGCGGGCAAGACCATAACAAATGGGAAACTGTCTCACGGTGATGAGAGCAACGGGGGCAGGAAGGGGAAGCAATGCGACGTGCTGCCAATTTCACCCCAATGGAAAAAGCTCCCACTATACATCTCCAAAAGAAAAGCCCCTGTTTCAGTGGCAATTTGGCTTTCCAAAATTTCTTGAGTCGTGATTGCCACCAAGAGAAAGGCCTATCCAAATTCCAAAGAGTGTTGGCATGCTTATCAATCCATGGCGGTGGAAGAAGAAATCTGTAAACCATCGAGGAGGCCAGATTATGCATTGAAAGCGAACAGGTAGCAGGGGATAAGGAAGTCAGATTCCAGTCCAGCAATCTGTCCTGTACAAACAGTGGAGGAACAGGAACAAATGGCTGCAACATAGTTGTAAGTATTCTCCAAATGGGCCGATGATGCAGACCCAAGGAGAATGTCCTGCAAGCTTGTGGGAATGAAAGCACATAACCATGTTGATCCACAACATCTCCGACAAATCTTATGCCCAGTTTCATAAGATTATATGCTTTAATAGGTGCCTGTAAAGCGAGAGGCGATTCAAACACCTTGCTCCAATGAATGCTTTCCAAGCGAAAAGAATTACCATGATGGGAAGAAGCACCTATCCATTTAGCGTAGGAGAGAATTCTCTTCCAATCATGAATAAAAGCAGTAGAGACATGACAACCAGGAATTTTCCCCTGAAATGTGGTCATGACTGCTTCCCAGTGATCTGTAATCCAATGCCCATATGCATGGGACGTCATGTTTCCACACCTTTCTTGCCAGCATATGAAACTGAAGATTGAGAATATTCAGTCCCCCATGAGTCTTAGGAGAATAAACAACCTGCATGGGAAGAAGTCGCAATGCCTTTTTGTGAGATTTGCTTTTCCAAAATATCTCCATAGCCTGGGACATATAGGAAGCCAAATGCTTAAAAGACCAGGGAAGAAGAGGCAAATAAAATTGCACGTATGCCATAATGATAGACTGTACTATCCGAAGTCGAACATGTAGAGGCCAAGTGGACAAATGCCAGTATTCCAGCTTCTTGTTGATCTTTTGAAGCACCCATTTGAGCTGTTGTTGAGGGGTAATATTCCAGCCAATGGGATATCCTAGATGCCTCACAAGAGTATGGGAAGGGAGGATGTGGCCTGGCCAGAGAAGTGCATGCCAATCAGCTTCTTTCAATGCTAAAAGATTCGATTTCTGAAAGTTAATATGCAGTCCAGCAGCTATGCCAAAATCATTCAGAGTATGCATCAAGTGAGAGAGGTCACTTTGAGAATTCCTGGGCATGAAATATGAATCATCAGCATATGCCTGTGCAAGAAACGGCCGTGCCCCTGGAATTTGCAAGCCATGAAGCTGCCTTGTAGTTGCAAGATGGTCCATATGCAACAATAACGGATGAGTAGCAATGGCATATAGTAGCGAACTAAGAGGGCAACCCTGTCTCACTGAGCGGGTCATAGTCCATGCTCTTGACAACCCACCACCAAGCAAACACTGCGCAGTGGCATGAGAATAGAGCCAGTAAATAATATGGACCAGCCGAGGGCCAAATCCCAATTTATGCATAGTCTGAGAAATAAAATCCCAATGGACTGTGACGTGTAGTTTTCAGCCTTCTTATTCCTTGGAGGACTGCAGAGTCTACTTTTATTTGTTTATGTTGCAATGGGGAGAGCAAGTAAAGGTTTTCAGGTGAGCGTACTCTTGATAATGCTGTGTATACTAGACCGTGTGTTTTAATTCCTTCGGGGTCGAATGCTAGCGTCTCTAGTGTCAGTCCTTGGGAACGATGTATTGTTCTTGCGGCGGCCGGCTGAATTGGAAATTGTTTTCTCGTGATTGTGTTGAGCTGGTTGTTTCCTATTTGGAATTCCTTGGTGATGCGGGATTTTTAGCAATGTTCTAAAGTTTGTTTTCCAAACAAAACTTTTTTTTAACTCTATGGATTCAACATCCTTGCTAAAAACATAAAGCTATCGATTGTCCTATTAGACATTGTGTTTTTTTAGAAGCAGTTCCGGAAATCAATGTATTTAATAATGTTTGCAAATCCTTAAAGCGGAGTAAAATTCACTCTATCCACCAGCGACAATGGATTTCGCCATAGTTCTTGTTGAGTAGAAAAACCAAAACATAAATAAGACAATCCAACCCAAATTTCTCTTTTACAAGAGTTAGATAGCTTTCAAAATCTTCAAACAAGAAGAAGCAATAAAAAACAACAGAATCAATTAACTAAGTCCATTTCTTGCCTTCAGCTACATCAACGTCAAGACCAAGCCTGCAAGAGCCCATTCGCGACGCCACGTCCAGTGCCGCAAGGCAAGTCATAGACTCTGAGTTGTGCAATTTGAGAACAACCAAGCGATTGTGCCAGCACTTGCACTCTACGACAACGCAAACAGCTTGCCGATTTTGTTGATACACACACTGTCAGAGTTTGTCCCACATCACTTTGCTTTTGAGGGCAAAGTCCTCGCAAAGTATGGGACATTTAAAGCCAAGGATGCTACATACCCTGTCTTCATGTGAGTTGACCTAACAGACCAAGAGTGTGACCAAACAATTACTTTGCATATTCCGCATGCATTTGTACTTCAGTTCCGCGATGCATTGCAAGTAGATGACTTTATCAGGGTAGAAGGCCCTTTTGTTGCAAAGCGAGGCTCGGGAGAAAGAGGGACTTCATCTTTCTCGCTACGCCTAGATGCAACAACAGTGATATTGAAAGGGGAACCCTTCGATGGCAGCATCTCCTTTATCTGTGACAACGTCATACGTGTTTACATGCCAAGCGCAGCATATCAACTAGAGACTCTTGAAGCGCCTTTCACATCGGTGATCGACACAATTGCATTTGTCATCATCAAAGTTGATATGGATGGCCCACCGACAGACCAGATTATTGTGGCAGACGGTCCTAATCCTGAGGACCGTGCAACGGTACACCCATAGTTTTGCCTTGCTAAAATCATAATTTCCAACCTCCACATGACTTGCCCGATCTATGTTGCAGTTGTTGTTCGTCGCGGATAGAAAGCAAACACTTGCTCAGCTCATCGAGGAGTTCGTTGACGAGGGAATTGTGATGTACGTGGCCAAGAACATCTCATACATGCGGGCTCGACACACACTAGGAGTATTCGACCTTACCATTCTCGGGACCACCGTTCCACAAGGCACCCTGCGAACGACTCTAGAAAATGCGTTTGCCCAACAAGTCTCGTAATTAGGATACGGAAAGAAGGTACATCATTACTCTTGCAACAATTCCACATATCTTTTCAGTTGCGTCCATATATAACTACACCACTTTTGTTTTTCGCAGGTTGCTAGTGTGCTCCATTTCGTAGGCCTGAATAATCTGTTAGTGGAGTACCACTGCGATGCTTGTGGAGGAGCGCGAGTAAGCCGAGACCCCGCCAGGCCGTACTGCTAGAGCTGTGACAACGTCCAAACAATTCTGCAAGTACCTTGTCTGAAGGGATGCGTCACATTGCACGACGGTAATCTGGTGGCCCTGCAGCTTCGTGGCACACATGTAGACGAGGTCTTGAGTTTACGTTGTCCATTCCTAGAATTTCATAAGGAGTGTCGTTGCAATAATATCGATGTTGGCAGACAAACACTTAGCAGACGAGTTCACAGTCAACAGTTTGGGCTATGTGACAAAAAAAAACAGGGAGAACCCCGACGATGACCTGCAAATAGACACTTTGGTCCATGGGATTTACTCAAGCCAAGAAGTTATTGACTACGAGGCCACACTGATAGTGGTTGCACCATCCGAGGGATTCTCTCCTTTGGGCATTTTCAAAGACACATTGCGAAGAGCTAGCTTTTCTAACACTGTTTTATGGCCACACTCGTTCATATAGCATTCCACCCCAAACAACGTACCAAGACATAGCAAAGTTGGGAACTGTGTAATGAGGACAGAAGGTTTGCATTATCAATAGAGAACCTCTTTTTTAAAACAATGAAAGTGCTCATCCGCCAAATACTTTCATCTATGAGGAAAGGGCAACTTCAAGGGAAGGAACTGCAAGCACGGATTGCTGTGCAAGACACAAACATCGAGAAGTTGCTAGAATCAAACATTGGCTACCGGGACTTCACCTGTTTAAGAACGTCGGCAGACTACAAACAACATCTGAAGAGAAATGTTTTTGCAATGGTTAGGCAACTGGGTGCGCCTGCATTCTTCATAATGCTATCAACAGCCGAAAAAAGGTGGGCACCACTACAAGCATCCCTGCAGCAATTACGCAGGAGAGAGCAGCAACGCCCAGACGATCAACCTGCCCAGGAAACAAACGAGCTCACCAGGTCCGACCCAATCACCACAGCTCAGTATTATGTGCACAAATTCAAAGCTCTAAAAACACTAATGCGCCAAGATGACAGCATACTGGGCCACGTCCAAGACTTCTTCTTTGTCACAAAACTCCAAAATAGGGGTAGCCAACACGACCATGGGCTGCTATGGATTGAGAACGCTCCAACGTACGAAACTTGTAGTGAAGAGGAACTTGAGAATTTCGTAGACAAGTACATTTCCGCGGATAGTGACTTGCTCAACGTTAACCAGAAGGACTTGCAAACTCACAAGCATCGAAAAACATGCCACAAGAGGAAAACAAAGTGCAGGTTCGGCTTTCCAACGGCTTCTATGCGCAAAACAACGCTGCTCGTCCCTTTGCCAGCACAACATAACATTCAAAAAGTGCGATTGAAATACAAGAAGATACAGATGGCAATGCAAGAACAAAGCCTTGGACTTTGATCAGTTCCTCGAAGAAATTACAATGTCCGAGCTGCAAATTGTAGCTTTCAATGTCGGGCCCAAACGTCAATGCATAAAAAACCTCTTCTATTATTGTTGCCACTGTTGCGTGCTGGCTAGCAGGATAGAAGCTGTGGAGGCAAGCCAATGTGTCGATGTTTTGTGGGAACCGCGCAAGGAAGTCTAGGTTCCAATCAATCTGTTCTGCTCTGATGTCAATGTTTGCAAAGTTTGTGAAAAGGCAGTGAGAGTTGCAAACTGTTTTGTTACCTGTACAGGTTTTTGTTTTCTTTATTTAATAACATGGTGATATGTACAAAGGGAAGGCTACATATGCCTTTGGCAGCGGGTATGTACAAACACACACCAAACTATGCGGCGGAAAGGAAGGCCAGCGAGGAAAGCTCAAGTATGTACAAACCAAAAGAAGCTACGTAGTGTATCCTAACTAAGTAGCCTTTACAAAGTCTGTGACGTAGCCTGAACTATTCACTGAGAACTCTCCTGTTGGGTGCTTGTCGACCAACATTGACCTTGTCGCAATGACGCTTCGACTATGGTATTCCAAGAATGGACAATGAAGACTAAGGACCTCATCCACATGAATGCCACGAAGCTGCAAAGCAACTTGGTTGCCGTCACATAGCGTGACACAACCTTTCAAGCACGGCACTTGGAGAACTGTTTGTACGCTGTCACAGCTGTAGAAGTAAGGCCTCGCAGGGTCCCGGCTTATTCGTGCTCCTCTGCAAGCATCGCAGTGATATTCGACCAAGGGATTATTCAAGCCAACGAAGTGCAGAACTCTAGACACCTGAGTGAAAACAGATGGGAAGTTAGTACAGTTGGGTCATGACATCAATGGACGCAAGGCCGGTGCAAGTGCATTTGTATACCTTCTTTCCGTATCCTAGTTGTGACACTTGCCGCACGAAGGCGTTCTCCAAAGACGTCCGCATTGTGTCTTGTGGAACTGTCCCGAGAATGGTGAAGTCGAACACTCCCAGAGCGTGACGGGCCCGCATGTAAGAAATGTTCTTGGCCACGTACATCACAATTCCCTCGTCAATGAACTCCTCGATGAGCTGCGCAAGTGTTTGCCTTTTATCTGCGACGAATGACAGCTGCAACATAGACAGTGCAAGTGATGACGCGGTTGCAAACGATGATTTTACTAAGGTGGATTGTGTTATGGACATACCGTTGCGCGGTCCTTAGGATTAGGACCATCTGCGACAATGATCTGATCTGTTGGTGGGCCATCTAGATCAACTTTGACGATGACAAATGCGATTGTGTCAATAACCGAGGTGAAAGGTGCTTTAAGGTTTTCTAACTGGTATGCTGCACTGGGCATGTATAGGTAGATCACATTGTCGGGGATGAAAGAAATGTTGCCCTCGAAAGGCTTGCCTTTAATTATTACTGTTGTTGCGTCTAGGCGTAGGGAACAAGAAGAAGTTCCGCCCTCGCCTGAGCCTCGCTTTGCAACGGATGGGCCTTCTACTATATCCACTTGCAATGCATCACGAAACTGGGGCACAAATGCATGCGGAACATGCAGCATAATTGTTTGGTCACACTCCCGCTCTGTTAAATCTAATCGCATGAACACGAGATACGTAGCATCCTTGGCTTTAAATGTCCCGTACTTTGCGAGCACTTTTTCCTCATAGGCAAAGTGGTACGGGACGTACTCTGACAGTGTGGATATCAAGAGTACTGGCAAGCTGTTCGTACTAGTAAAGAGTGGAGGTGCTGGCACAATGGCTTGTTCGTTTCCTTGCTGCGAGTCTTCAGCGTCCATGGCATCGCTTGGGGTGCTCGATGTGCTGTTGCGAATGTGTTGCTGCTCATGTGGGCTTGAGGTCGAAGAAGTTGGCGGAAAAAAAGAGTCTTAGTGAACTTTTTTTAGTTCTGTCCTTGCTTTATAGTGTTCGTTTTTTCGTTGCAAAGTTTGCAAGACGCATGAACTCTTAGTAAAGACGAAGCAAAGTGTTAACGACTTCATTTTGCAATTTGATCGGACTTTAGTTTCTCAAGTAATATAGCAAAACACAATGTTTATGATGGAAAGAGGAGTAGGTACTATGCTTGAAGACTTTGCAAGTGTTAATTATTGAATTGCTTTTTGGATCCCATTTCAAAATAGTGCAACGTTTAGTCTTGACAAAACTTAGAAATGTTGCTGCGATACTAAGCTTCGCTAGTATCTGAACTTGCGCTCTCCTCAGTTGTTGGTGGAGCTATCTCTATCTCTATTCTATACTTTAAAAACATGTTGCACCCTTTTCGACGAAGTACGTCACGTATTGGACCACCAACCAAAAAACAAATGAGTGTAGAACCAAGAGTTTAACCACAATTGATTCCAACTGAAAGCCAAGTCCTCAAGCTTGCTTTGCGGCAACATGGAAAGCTGTTTTCAAAGTCCTCTTCGCCCTCTTGTTTATGGCCGAATTGTTAGTAACACCCATCTCTCTTCCTTGGTCCTTGGCTGGTGCTAGCACTAAAGGCAAACTTACTGTTGATGCAGGAGTGGGCAAGCGTGTTTTAATTGTGCATGTCCCAGTAGCAGACACGAATCCTTGCCTTGCAAGTGCCCGAACAGCATTTGTCATTGGAGGACCTAGATCTACAACAAGCCATATGCTCGGTGTAAGGTTGCTACAAAGCGAAAAAAAGAGCATTGAGGAACCACTGCTATGCTACAGCAACGTAAGAGTACGAGAAACTAAGATGATCGTATTCTGATACCCTGAATACACTTGCTTTTGTCATTGTGATGTTTGAGTTTGAGATTATCTTCAGCTCCATCTTTGTTTTCTACGTAGTCAGGACAGATAGTCATAAGAAAACATACTCTTGTTGGACGTGCATTTAATCTAAAATATACAGTGTTGAAAGAACCACGTTTTGTTGAGCAAATGCTCAAGAGAGACTTCACAGAGAGAGAACCGAGACAACGTTTTCATAATGATATGCTGCTTTGTTGTGATTAAAAGAGGTCAAGGGTATACTGAGAGATTGCTCTATACATCATGGGAAATTAGGACATCAAGGGTCCGTGTCACGAGGTCTGTTGTAGAAAACAAGGGTCGATGCACATTGAATAGTAGCTACAAAAAGTGGCTTGCATGGTAGCAATAGCCTTCAAGCGACCTTTTGTAAACATACATTGCGAGAGGTAGCCAGTTGTAAACAAAAACAGAAATATTCCATATCTCTGCAAAAACTAGTGCAATCACAGGTGCTATCATTTGGGACTGCTATCTCTCAGAGCTTAGCAATCACAATCCTCAAGAATTCTCACTGATGCAGCTAGCCTTGCTTTCCCAGATCGACTGACGGATCATAGAGCCTGCACAATACCTCCATAACTTGCATCAAAGACCTTCAAGCCCACAAATAGAGAGACGAACCAACAGGATTTGCTTAGAATCCTCAGATTCACGTGCATCAGTGCCACCCGAGTAGAGCGCTCCTCCTCAATGTCGTCACAGATCTTGTGATGGCCGATTTGCCACTTCTTGGAAGCAAATCACTGTGCAGTCGGCAAGCCGCTCTTGTTTAACTGTGGGAAAAGGAAACTTTGCTGCTACAACAGTCATAAGGGCAGAATGCAATGGCCTCTTTCATCATTGATGCAGTGATATAACCTGTTGTTAGTCGTTCTTCCCATGGGAACAAATCTTTCCTATTTCCCCGATGCTGCTGGAAACTTCAGAAAAGGGTCGATGATGCTGTGCCTGGCGCAGAGGAGGGAGTGATCTACATTTCCTCGTCGTCTGGGAAAGGCAGAGACAGGGAAAGCAGGTCCAGGGAGAGGGACAGAAAAGAACTCCTCTGCTCGGCGCAGGACACGTTACTCAAAGTTTATGATAGTATTGTTGATAGCGAGGGTGCTGGGCTTGATGAGGATGACGATGAACCTCCTCGCCAGGTAACAGCAAGGCTTTTGGTTCCTGAGAATCAGATTGGCTGAACTGTGTGATTAGAAAGGGTGGAAGAATCATCGAGCAAATGCTAAAGGAAATCGGAGCCCAGATACGAGTTTTGCCAAAATCATCCCTCGATCGCAGCTGCTTTTTCTCTATCTCCCGGATCCAAAACCGCATGCCCATGCCAACCTTTCAGCTGCTTCCATCCGCCTCTTCCTGGCTTGAGAGGGGGACAACGGGGCAAAGCACGAGTGAGAGGGACAGCAGTAGAAGAAAAGAGTGAGGAAAGCATCCTCAAGAATTCTCACTGATGCAGCTACCCTTGCCTTCCCAGACACAGACTTCACCTTGCTGCACATACCATGCTATTTCTTCCAGCATTCCCATGAATATGTTCCCTTCGCCCTCATCCCTCGATTGCAGCTGCTTTTTCTCTATCTCCCGGATCAAAAACTGCATGCCCATGCCATCCTTTCAGCTGCTTCCATCCGCCTCTTCCTGGCTTGAGAGGGGGACAACGGGGCAAAGCACGAGTGAGAGACACAGTAGTAGAAGAAAAGAGGAAAGCAAGCTGCTGGCTGTGACAATGCACACCAAGGGAAGCAATTTATTAGAAAGCATAACGCTAACCGACAACGAGGAGTGTGTGGCAAACGTGGGGAAATTCGATGGAGCGAATTGGGTAGAGGGGGAGGAAGGAACAGGAGGCAGACGGCGGGAGATGGCTGATCGGACAACAAGCTCGGAGGAGAAGGAAAGCAGAGACAGAACGAGGTGATGAGAAACAAGACTGGGTCTCCACAATGGACTGCATGACGAGAGAACATGGACGTAGAAACTGCAAAATGGCGCGCAAAATCAGAGAAAGGAAACAGGTAAGATGCATGCTGACTAGAAGACGCCATGCAAAACGCCATGTGGAGGCCAACCATTGGCGTCAACAACGGGCCATTAACCACGCATGGAGCAATCTACCAATAAACAATAAACACGTTAACAAACATGCATAATTACAAAAAAACCGTAATTTCTCTTCTCCATAAAGTGGTTGCCCTAACTTAGGCCTTCCAAGGCAGGCCAATTAACATTTTTAGCTTCTCAAAGTTGAACCTCCAATTAGACCTTCCCATGTGGCAGGCCAAAAACTGGCTGTCCGAATGAAAACCAGACTATTTCCGAAGAACCCAGCAGCCTCACATAGCCACGGTTGTGGAGAACAACCTTGTAGAATCCACCCCTTGTTAGCAGGCCTATAGCCTTACGTCGAGCTCATTATCTTCTGGTTCCAGACCTGACCTGCACGAGTTGTTGTAGCTTCTTCAATCCATTGCATTCTCACACTAGTAGTTTCTTATTGTGGCCACCTTTAGCTTCCCTTGTCCTCCTACGGATGTTTCAAAACTCGTCTGACTCAGTGCCTGAAAGCAACCCAGTAGGAAGATTCGTGGATTTGACACGGGAGCATAAACAAGGGCGACCTTCTTCTTGCTGCTGGACCTCGATGTGGAACACAATTGATAAATCTTGGCTGTGAATTCTGAGGGAGCTGCTGCGTCAACATAATACCTTCATTCTCTTCTTTCATCACGCCCATTCCTGACGTCATCATCTGTCTAGCAACCTGCTCAAATCTGCATACGCACGGAAAAGCACCGACCGGTTTTCTTTTCCACCACCTCCAACAGCCTCAATCCATGCGTTCTATCAGATTGGGTGTCCTCAGAAATCGTATACTAGCATGCTGAACGGGTTATCGCCTTGCAGCTTCAAATCATTCTTGTCTCACCGCTGCTCTTCTGAAAGCCAAGCTGAGCTAGTCAGCGCTGTTTTTCTGCTCTCGGACCTGCCTCATTGCTATGCGGACAAATCTTCACCACTTTTTCTATCATTCAAGATGTACTTACTTGTACAGATCTATGCGTCTACTTTGCCTGGTTCTGCCTACTCCAGAACTGACCAGACAGCCCAGGATTCCTTCACAACCTCGCCATTTCTTGAAGGAATCGCTGCTTCTTTCATGTTTGTCTTCACATTTGCACTTGAGAAAAATGACGTCTGCTTGACATCTCATTGGTTGTTCATTCCTGATCTATGAGTGAAGTCTCATCCAATGCTGGCCCAACAGATGCCTAGGAAGACACTTAACAGACTTATTATCAGTCTCCACCAATGGAACCTCCCTTCTTGCTTCTCAAATCTAGAAGTTCTCGGGTACAAACTTTGTGCATTGGCAGACAAAGGTAGGCCTCGTCCTTAAGCAGTACAGTGTGGAAAATCATCAAGGGAATCGAGCCCAATCCCGAAGGAACTGCAAGGTAGTTGTGGTGATTGCATGAACCAACAAAAATGATCGAGCTATTGCTATTATTGGTCTCGTTCTTGTAGACAATTATGTTCATCATCTTGATCTTGACAGTACAACTAAAGAGGTATGGGACAATTTCAATGATCTATTTGGAGAAGATATTAATAATTTCAAACTCTTTTGCAAGAAGCAATTTTGTAAAATGTCCCTTAAGGACATATCCTTGAAGGACCATCTTATTGCCTTAGGTATCCTTGATTAACAACTCACTGTCTTGAAGTCCCCCACTTGATAGTAATCCGTGCTTCTTAATAGCCTTGAAGATAATGACAGTTACACATATATTCTTGGTGTCCTTTGAATTACTAGGGAAATGAAGTATGAAGAAATGGTCGCTGTATTGATGGACAATGATTGTCGCCGCAAGCAACCCATCACTCTAGAGGTAGGAACAATGTACACGAGAAGAAAGGGCAGCACCAGCAAGTACTTTGCTAGTAAGATAGCAAAATGTACCTTTAGCAAGAGAACTAGACATACTATTAATCGATGCTTCCGACCCCTTGACAAGCTTGATGAAGAAGCAACCAATCTTGGGAGGCAGAATCCGATCAGGAAGATGATCGGTAAATACCTAACAATGCGTTCATTGTCATGGCAGATCTTTCTAGTGGGGAAGATAGTCCTGATTTTTGGGCTTTCTAGTTTTATTTTGTTGAGTCAATAATGGGTTCTCTACCCTCGCATTAGCATAAAATCAGTGTTTGCGGTGACATCACATGTGAGCTCCTCCTATGCCCTCACGTGTGATGTAGAAGAGAAGGCCTCTCAATCTATAAATGAGACATGTACTTGCATCCATCACATGTATGAGATCTTGTTTTGCTTCTATATGTGTGTCCAGCTGTTACCCCAGCTCGCTTCATCTCTCCCTCTCTCCTTCCACCATGATATATATCATGAATGCCCCACTTGTGCTAGCCAAAATCACTCTCCTAGATCCTACTGGACCTTTCTAAGAGGACGCGGTCCTCCCACAACCAAAGGCGCCATCTCGTCCTTGTGTGCCTGCAAGACAAAGGAGCTGGGTCAACAGTCCAGTCCTTACCCAAGCGTCCACTACCTTGATCCTCTGCCACTCTAGTACCTCCATATCCCTGCCCGCCTCTAGGTCCTCTGTCGTCTTTGGTTGAAGAAGGCCCCTAGTGTCCACCCTATAGCTCCCGTGGTGCAAAGAGCCAAGGGACTACTGCAAAAAGTAAACCGTAAGGGATACTCCGGTCCTGGAGAACTGTCCATACCATTTGGGTGGGTCTGCTACCTTGCATAAGCCCTCCCACCATGACTCTAGTATTGCCTCCTTGATCTTTGCCATCCTAAAGCCTGCTCCCCTTAAGTGCGAAAGTGCTTGTGCATGTGCCTCTATCTCCATGATAAGGCAGCACCAGGCTTCGAAGGACCGAGTTGGTATGATGTCCCATTGGGCCCATCCAATGTGTATCCTTTGTTCCCAAGCATCATCCCCTCATGATCCCTGATCTTCGGATGCCAAATAAGAGGTTGTCGCTCGAACGCCTCGAGGCAGGAGGGGCTGGCCCGAATGAGGCCCTTCCACTGACCTTCTGTGCGGAAGTTGTCCCTAAGAAGCCCTCGTTGAAGCAAGAGCTTCCAAGGCTCGTAACCAGGAGTGAGGCCTTGTACTGCCAACTTGCCAAGAAGGGCTTTGCTCTGCATCTCGGGGTCGATGATGCCGAGTCTGTCCTTAGCCTGCCAAGCCATGCTGGCTCTAGGGTTTTGCGTACCATCCAATCCTACTCATATGAAATTGTGCCTAAGCTGTCCCATGCAGCCCCTAGGAAAACACCAGCTTGAGGCAATATACCAAGCCATAGCCAAAAGAACCTGGTCGAGCACAAGGGCCTTGCTTGCTAGAGAGATTTTGGCCTAGCTCCAATACAAAAGCTTGCACCGCACCCTCTCCAATACTGGGACAATCTGCTGCTTTGTTGAAATGTCAATGCCAACATGGCGACCTAGTTACCTCGTAGATCTCCTGAACCTCCTCAATTATTGTGAGGAAACTGGTGCCAAGGACATATAGCATAATCAAACAAACACTAGCAATGTCCCTTGATTAGAGATGCACCCTGTTTCTCCACCTTTGTTGTATTATGGCCTAGTTTGGAAATCTTAGCAAAGATTATTGTACCTATACAGCTCAACCATCACTAAAACAAAGCATATTCATAGACTGCCATCAATGCCTAGTTTATGCTGTCTCTTGGAGTCGTTGAACCACATCATGAACCATCAAAGTTGGGAAAGGAATTGAAAGGAGTCTATTTTTTATAGCTGGTTTAATGATTGGCAGGTGCAGAGGCTGGATGTGGCATGTGCAGAGTTAAAGAGTCTTCCCTCATCAAGGGTATGTGTTAGTATGCTGCACTTTTATGATGTAAGAATGCAATTTGACAAAGATCTATGACATAAGTGTTTCCTATTTTCAGAACGTGTATCTCAAGCGCGGTGTTCTGTTCTTCCGCAGTGATGTCAAATCTGCTACAAACTTGCAACAGAGTAATTTTCTCTAATCCCACCTCGACTTTGTATTCGGAAACTATGAATCTTGGTCCTGTGAAGTAGAATCCATTTCAACATCAGTCTCCAATACTCTTTGATGTGTGATGTCTCAGAGATGCTTGAGAAGGCTAAGGCTGCCTTAAAGTAGTGAAGAGGCTTAGATAGTGTTATTTGCTTACGAAGCAACATCTAAGCACTGCAACAAGACACAAAGTACGAGGGTACATTTTGGTGGCAGTGATTGATCGGTGGTCAGGAAATTCTGCAATGCAAGTTTTCTTTATAGATTCTTTTGTTAAGGTCTATAACGCTCGCTTGGGGCTCTTCATTTGATTTTGTGTGTACCGAATTTACACTATGGTTGTACTTTGGCATTGAATCTCGTAGTGAATTCTATCTATAGCTTCATGCAAAGAGAAGTGACATAATCATCCACTGTAGTTCTTCTTTGCATTCAGAGAGGAAATCACCATGGTCCATAGCTTCGTGCAAAGAGGAGCCTTTTTGGCTGTTTTTGTATGAATGACAAGGTCAACAAAAAATGGCATTCTACAAGGCATGCTACATCTGTATTTGGATTTCATAGGTTGCTCTTATTAATCTAGTTTGGGATAAGTTGCACCATTTAAAGTATCGATGGGAAATTCCTCTTCCTTGACCGTTGATACAAGAATTTAAGATGTCACTTGAAACAATCTTAAAAGTCTTCTACTAGAAAGGGGATGAGTTCCAGTTTGTTTGAGGTAGGATGTAGCCCTATCTTTACTATTAATAAGTCCTTAGTGGCTTGCCTCAAAGTACATCATTCCCTTCCCTTCATATCCTTGGAAAAAAGACCTCTTGTTAAGTTTTGATTGGAACACTATGTAAACTTTGTATGTCTATATTTTATGGTAAGGATGAGTGAGACTTGATGATTACAATAAATAGGCCATAGATATGCTTTCTTGCATTCTCTAATGGCTAAATAACAACGTAGGAAGGAAGAATGTCAAATGAGAACACAATAAAAAGCAAAGATTAAGGATAGTGGGTGATGAAAAAAAGCAGTTGATGTCTTGTTGTGTTCATTTTATTCCAAGTCACAACTTAGCATTGGAGTGCTACGTCATCTAAGGTGACTCAAATGCCATGTCCACGTACCCACTTTTTAGTGAAAAACTAAGAATTGAGGATGAAAGTGTTTAATGCTACATATACAAGCAATTGGACTTGTTTTTGATAAGGAGAACAACATTGTATACTATAAACAAGCTCCTCATGGTCAGTATGGCCGACCCATTTGGCCAAAATTTTCTCATCTAGGGCTTTAAGTCTCCATCAAATTCTAAGGATCAACGGTGTTGAATATAGTACTTGAGTTGATCATTTTGGCCTTTGTGAGATGAAAAACTACATTCTATCAAATGAAAGATAGATCTTGCAAAATAGATACTCCTCCAATCGTCCAAGTTAGTGAAGCCAATCTTAGTTGAAAAAAGTAGTAGGTATGTGGATTCCTAGGTTAAATTATTAAAATTGCATGTGTGTGTTGTGTAGTAGCATAAATACTATGAGCTAAGTCTGTGAAAAATTGTAACTCAACATGTGTAACTCATAATCAAGCATTGTTTGTTTGTCACAATAGTGAGAGAAAATTCCAAAGAAAATTTATGTGCAATGGAAACAATTATTTCTCATTGTATGACAACATAATTATTTTTTCAAAATTTATCATATTAATCAATGTAAATGCCTTTTTATTTTTTGTCACTACACAACGGAAGATAATCATGTAGGTTTCCAATGATATCATCATTAGTTTTGTCACTATCAAGGACTTCAAATACTACCTCTTTGTCAAGTGTTCTATGACAAGCTTCCTTTGCCAGTGCCAAAACTCAACATCAACATGCATACTTGTTGTGTCTGCCATTACAAATTTAGAGAAATACCTCCTATCAACACTGCCTTTGCCAATGCCAAATTCAATGCCAAACTCAACAACATCAACACACATACTTGTCGTTTCTACCATTACAAATTTTGAGATACACCACCGTAGCATCATGTGTAGCAAGGGTCGAATCTCTTCTCTTGAGCATGGGTTTACATGGAGGGAATGTAAAGTTATCCAAAGACACATAATTCTTAGGAAAATAAAAAAATCTTCCAAACAAAGTGTCCATGGGAGGCTCAAAGGCATGGTGATTTTAGTCAAATCAAGTAATGTATCGGAATTATTAGAAAGAGTTATGCGATTGAACTACCATTTTGGAAGTTGATCCTCATATGCAAACCCTTTGATGCGTGTCTCGAAAGCATTAGACAACTCGGTGAAGATTTTGAGAAAGCCTCCCATAGACAATGACGACTTACAACTATATAAAGTCATCATGAAAGAGGTCATTGAAGCCATGGTCGAAGGATGGGGTGAATCACAAATTACTCAGTACATTGTTTGTTTCGTTGTCACTTCTTCCAAAATTTTAATTGTAATAATATTTATTTCTTAGGTGTTTACCTCATGTTCCTTTCTTATGGATGCAGCACATTCTTTATGCTCACGGTCCTTGGCTTGTAGAGCAATATGGTTTGTTGAACGTTTGGAGTACTCAAGGGATGTAAAAGTCGCATTATAGAGCTCGAGGTGCTTATTTCAAAAGGACAAGGCAGTGACGTGGGGTTGATGGAAGTAATTCTCTTTGTGGTGTGTTTTAGTGGTTCTATTGTTGAATAATTGGGTCTTGCTATGCAAGGAAAAAAGCTTTGTAGACACATTTAGCCCAAGTAGGTCATCAAAATCAAATGATTCAACAGAGGAGTTTATGGAAATCTTTGTAAGCTTCCCAAAAACACAAAAGATGGTTAGCAACCAGAAGTCGTCTAGGAAAGCATTGGATTGCCAAACAGAATGTACATTGATTTTAATCAAAACCTTAAATTAATAATTTAATATTTATTGTAGTGTTTTGAGAACACATTTGATTCCTTGGCTCAATTTTTTATTTATAGAAACATTACATTAAACCAATAATGTTTGATTCATGCATCAACCTTCTTTTACAATCATGCATCTTCAAGCAATAGCCTTTGCTTCATGCACTAGAGTAATAAAATGTTCAACATGGTGCTAAAATTATCAAAATATCTTAAGACAGTTTGTGATTTTTTTTGAGAAGACGGGGGTTGCAAGTGGGGCGCAAGAGGGGGGGGATTATGATGATCAAGGAAGGCTAATGATGTGACCAGTGAAGGCTAATGACCAAGGATATCTAATAATGTGACCAAGGAAGGCTCATGATGTGACCAAGGAAGGCTAATGATGACCAAGGAAAGGGGGGGGGCTAATGATGAGTAATGAAATCTAATGATGTGACCAAGAAATACTAACGATGTGACCAAGGAAGGATAACAATGTGACCAAGGAAGGCTAATGATGACCAAGGGGGAGGGGGATTTAAGATGTCTAAGGAAGGGGGGGCGAGAGGGGGGGGGGGGGGGGGGGGGGGGCTAATTATGACCAAGGATGCTTAAAATAAATGAGACCTATATAAAGGTCAATATCTTCATTAATACATAAAAAATCTCATTTTCTTCAAGGCTATAGACCTACCATCACCCATATTGTGAGAAAAAAGAAATTTTAAGACCGGTTGATAAAAGAACCGGACACCCGATCCCCCTAACGCATACCAGAAAATGCTCGAGGAACGACAAAAGATGAGACAAGAGGAGGAGGAGTAGGAGCAAGAGGCCAAGACAATAGACACAGAGGTTGAGTAGGAGTGAGGGGAATCATCAAGCCCTTAGGGACGAGTGGAGGAACGGGAGATCCTAAGAGCATACTAGAAGATCAAGTGCACAAAATACGATGCCTACAAAGCATAGAAGAAGCCAAGCAAATCAAAAATTGATTGGCCCATAAGACAAGGCGATGCCAATTGTAGCAGCAACACCCACCATGGTGGCATCTATAGATTTTCCACATGCTCGACAAACAACTGGTTGCAAGTCATTGCCAAACCTACAGAAGAGAGTAGCTCTTGGAAGAGGCAAAGGTGGAGGTGGAGGTGGAGGTGGAGTTGGAGGTGGAGGTGGAGGTGGACATGGAGATGGAGGTGGAGGTGGAGGTGGATGTGGAGGCGGAGGAGGTGGAGGAAACCCTAGAGGGAGGCGCCACTGAAAGCCTAGCATGAAGGCTTTGTTCGAAATCAAGAAGTATCATAAGAGTGTGGAGCCTCTAAGTAAGAGAGCTCCGTTTGCTGGATTAGCAAAGGAGATCATGCAAGAGTACAAATATGATCTCCAGATTCAGTCTCTTGAGGCATGCGAAATGGCTCCAGTATCCCTTCTGGAGGACACCAACTTGTGTGCCATCCATGCCGAGAGGGTTACAATCATGACCAAAGACATGTAGCAAGCTAGGTGGATCAGAGGTGATCCAACCTTTAGGCCATAAATGGTTTTGAAAACCATCTAGTTATATTTGAGGTTGTAACTAGGTTTTTGGCAATACAATATATTTGGACACCACAGTTGGTTGTTGTACCAATTTTTTAGTTGTTTGCATAAATGATGAATTGTGATCTTTATTTCTCATGAATAATTTTGGTTATTTGTAGATTATCGTAAAATTCTCACTAAGATTTTAATTAATTAAAAAAATAGTAAATGTTTGTGCATGAAGCCCATGGCAAGGTGTACATGACCTGAAGCCCATGGCAAGGTGTTACTATCAGGCAAGGTGTTATCATGATAGTAACCACACTCCACTTCATTTTTTTAAAAATAACAAATCCAACAAAATGGCCAGACTGACCATGTGCATGCGAGCATGAAAACTAGGCAGACGTCCATGCACATGGCTAGTTCTGGCCATTTTTTGGGATTTTTTTGTGTTTTAAATCCTGAAAGTGCTATAAAGAGCCCCAATAAAGTATTTCTCCCCCCCTAAAAAATTTTCAAAAATGGTATGACCAAGCCATGTGCACGCCGACCAATAAATCATTTTTCCCAAAAAGAAAACTCAAAAAATGATTTATTAGTCGACGTGCACGGGTGTGATTTTTTGGTGAGCTTTTTGTCATCAGCTTTTTTTCAATTTTCATTAATATTGCGAGCTTTTCATTCACCTGAGAGAGAGAGGGGGGGGGTTCATGGAGTGGGGTGGGTTGAAAGTTTGGGTTGTGGTTGCAGTTAAGAGGAGAGAAGGGGGGGAGGGGAGATAAAGGAAAGGGGGAGGGACGGGTGCATGGGTAAGGTGGCATGGAGAAGGGAGGGGAGGGGAGTTGGAGCATATATTCATTATCATAGTGGAGAACGTAGAGGGGGAACTTATAAGGTATGCAAAGAGGAGTGCAAGGAGGAGAGAGAGGATGAGGAATGTGAAAGTTATGTTCATCTACTTAATGCAAAGGGGAAGGGAGAGCATGTGGGAAATTTATTCATTTTCAAAGTGTATAATTTGACAAGTTTGACCTCATATTTGGATTCCTCGTCGAATTCCGGTCATGTTGAGTACCAACATGACCATATTCCAATAAAAAATTTAAAAATGGTGTTTTTATCATGAATTCAATTTTGGCCTGTTTTGGGCCTATTTTGAATCTGCGCTAGCGCAGACTCAAAATAGGCCCAAAATAGGCCAAAATGACAAAAACACCATTTTTTCAATTTTTATCGGAATATGGTCATGTTGGTACTCAAAATGATCGGAATTCAACGAGGAATCCAAATATGAGGTCAAAAGTTTCAAATTATACACTTTTAAAATGAACATATCTCCCATAGTTCCTCCCTTCTACTTTGAATATGGACATATCTTCCATAATTTTTTGCCTCCTACTGCCACTGACATCCGCCCCCCCCTTGTGCATAGTATACACTCTTCCACCCCTCCCACATGCTATGAAAATGAACATATCCTATATCCTCTCCCCCTCTTTCTAACCTCCCCATCTTTCTTATAACAAAAACACATATGGATTTCTAAAAAAAGCTCGCAAAAAAAAAGGAAATGGTAAAAAAGCTCACATTAAAAAGCTCGCCAAAAGATTTTTCCCCGACGTGCACATGGCCTGGTCAAGCCATTTTTTGAAATTTTTTTGGCATTGTTCAAAAATGCATACTAATGTGAGTACTAAAGTAATATGATGGATTCTTACTAGGATATCGATGGGTTTGTTTTTCTTTTTTCTTTTTTAATCCAAAAAAATGCCCAGAACTGGCCATGTGCATGCAAGTACACCGGCGATGATATCTGCACAATTTGTGTACCCACACGCACATGGCCAATTCTAGCCATTTTTTTGAAATTCTTTGTGTTTTTAAGCCTAAAAGTGCTATAAAGAGCTCCACTAAAGCATTTCTTCCAAAAAAAACATTCAAAAAATGGCATGACCAGGCCATTTGCACTTGGACGTATCACTGTATGGCCCTATGGTGCACCGGCGCACATGGCCTAGTCAATCCTTTTTTTGAAAATTTTTTGGCATTATTCACGAATGTGTACTAATGTGAGCACTGAAGTAATATGATGGATGTTTACTAGGATATTGATGGGAAGACATAACCTACCTATAACATTGGCTCTCCAAAAGTCATGTGTTCCACAACATGGTGTCTTTTGATAGCTGTGGAGATTCTACACCTTCCCTACCACATTCAATAGTCTTGCCTTAAAGAAATATGCATGGATTGATGTGTCCATAGCAAAAAATGCCTTATGAGTATACACAATCCTCATTGATGGATTATAGACTTTGGGAATTGTAATTGGAAACTCTAGATTAAGTGGACTCTATGTAGCCTCCGGCATTCTCAATGTGATGATGCTTGAGAATGCCTTTTGTGCTGTTAATAGGATCCACTTGGAATGTGGACTCATGATTAAGTTAATTAATCACCTCGAGCACGGCATTTTACCACTATCATATTATTGATCATACCACACCATGTAGACAATTTATTTAGTGCCCAAATGAAGGGTATGTTTTGGAAAAGCATAGTTATTAGTGTGTACTTAACAATGTTAGCCTATATTGGCATTTTTTAGTAAAAACTCTGAATGTCTTGTATACAAAAGATTAAAACACATTATGCATGAAAATTGTTTGAACATAATGTACAAATAATTATCACAATTTAATTTAATGTCATTGCAAATTCCATGAACGTGATTTTCTCTATGAGATATTTGCTTGCTATGCATCCTCCACTTTGTCCAAAATTACAGATCTCTGCTGGGGTGCTAAGATAGTCACCTGTGTGAAAGTCTCCACAATTTTTTCTAAATCATAAACACCTATTATACCCCCCCAGCAGCCCACCAAAAGCCTTCTTGCTAGTCTTTCCCCAAAAGTTGCAAGAGCAAGATTTCACCTAACCAAAATGGAGTTGTGGATTGATGGAGGTAAGGGCACAATGGACACCATCCTTGAAAGTGCCCTACATTTGATAAGCTCCTCCTTGGCGTGAGGTGAGTGCAAGGAATGCATGCTAACTAGACTGTGTCCAAGTGCAGAGTCTACACCGATGCTATCACCTCGATGCACATGTCGCAATGCAAAATCATCAACTTCAATAACATCTTGAAAGTTGCAATAATCGAATCAGTAATCTTTTTTGAAAATCTTTGAATTAAAAACATCACATCATAAATATTTACAATGGCATCAACTTACAATTTGTTATACATCTCTTTCATCGTACCTCTCTGCACGTATATTGATGGAGATTTTGCTCTCATCAATGTCCATAGGGGGTATCAATCATGGAGGCAGTCGATCAAGCGAGCGATGTCGAGCGAGCAGGACCAAATAAGCGAGCAAGAAAAAACGAGCAAAGCAAAAATGGTTGGGCCTGCAAAATAAGTGATAACTTAGAGTAGGATCACAATGTGAGTAGGACCAAATAAGTGAGCAAGAAAAAGCGAGCAAAGAAAAAATGGTTGGACCTCACTATATGTATGTACTAGATCGTTAATAAAGCTTTATAGTATCACCATAATTTGAAGATGATTATAACATAAGCTTGTAAGTCTACATTAGTGATAGTGTTATTTATTCTCATGAGATGAGCTTGCATAGAAATGCTTTGGCTACCAACAAGTAGTATATAGTTGAAGTGCATCATTCAATAAAAAGTTCAACATTGAACATGATCATAACATGTTATTGAAAGTCTACCTTGGTAAAAGTGTTCTATATATTTTCATCAGAAGAACTTGCATAGAAAACATTTGATTTCTTTATCCCAATATATAAATAGAGTTATAACATGCTCCTATTATGAGCAACCTTGCTCTAAATTTGGTGCAAGAAAGTGGCAAAAATTCCATTAAATTCACATTTTGATGCATGAAGTTTTACTAAATGGTGTAAAAGGTCATGATAATTATATAAATCATGTCTTGCCATTTGTTTTGATATGTAACATGACCCCATTTGGATTTGTAAATCAAAGATACAGGATGTTGAAATTCTCATCTTTTGGGCCAAAAGAAGGAGGGTGTTAATGCGCTGCCTGTTTTGGCCCAAAAGATGAGAATTTTGGCATCCAAAACAAGCAGCGCGTTAACGCGCTCCCTCTTTTGGCCCAAAAGGTGAGAATTTTGGCATCCTATATCTTTTGATTTACAAATCCAAACGGGGTCATGTTACATATCCAAACGAATGGCAAGGCATGATTTAGATGATTATCATCACATTTTGCACCATTTAGTAAAACTTTATGCATCAAAATGTGAGTTTAATAAACAGTTAGTCGATTTCTTGAGGAAATTTTACCTAATAGGGACCATGTCAATATGTTGTCTATTTTGGCTTCTACCATTGATTTCTATAAGCAAAGATTGATTTGTTTTGGAATTTAATTCATTTTAAAGAAAGGGATGTACTTACTCTTTAGATTTTGTTGGATTGGTGGGATGTAAGAGCGATTCATTAGGGAGGGTTTTTTTGCAAACAGAAAAACATGGGTTTTGTTCCAAGAGTGAATAGAGTTTCAAAAAAGCAAGCATTTGCACATTCATGTAATGTGGACTATTCCATTCAAGAAGTCCTCTGACACTTTTGACTTGTGTGGAAGGTTTCATTGGTGATCTCACTTATGTTGGTGGAGAGAGAGAACTTGATTATGGAGGATTATAA
The DNA here is from genome assembly GCF_047967505.1 of Dipteris shenzhenensis. Lineage (NCBI taxonomy): Eukaryota > Viridiplantae > Streptophyta > Polypodiopsida > Gleicheniales > Dipteridaceae > Dipteris > Dipteris shenzhenensis. Next base: position 45,461,841 of record NC_141613.1, on the reverse strand, counting down.
AAAATTGAATGAGTAAAAGTGAGCAAAGATAGGGTGCGTCTTTACTAATGATGCCTTGGCAATGACATAGGTCCAACTCTCTCATGGACTTTTGAAGAACTTAGATAGTTGCTAAAATAAGGATTTGACAATCTATTATTGTTTTGTTTTGATTGTAGACATTTTAACATTTCCCCTTTGTATCCATTGAATGATTGCTAACTTTCATGGATTTATTATTTATAGAATTATAGGTTTTCTCTTTGTATGTTGCTAAGAATTCTCCCTTTGATATTCATTCAATGATTGCTGACTTGCATGGATTTATGAGTTATCCAATAGGAAGTTTTATTTTTGTAAAAATAAGTGAAAACAATCTTTGATAGTGTCATGTAGATTCAACCATTCTTTGTAAAAAATTATTGCTACTATAGGTTTAGACAAAGTTCCTCACAAGCATCACTCAAACTCTAGGCTCGCTCAAATGCAGTTGCTCGATGTTTTGAATTACTCTCTAAAACCAAGTTCAACTTTGCGAAACTCCAAAAGGAAATTGACCAGAACCCATTCTACTTTATCTATGTCTAACTAGATCACGAAAGGTCTACCTTTTTCAATGAGGTAATCAACAACAACTCTAAAAATGTCTATGTGCTATGGACTATCGCTACCACATTGATCTCGTGATCAAACATATCATACAAGTCCACCTCTCTACTCAAATAACGAGTAGAAGCCATGATTTGGCAATATGCATGATGGGGTGTGGCCATTGGAGGTCTGTAGAAGATGGTGTGAGTTGAGAAGATGGTGTGAGTTGAGGGTTGAAGACATTGAGTGTAGGAGATGAGTACAATAAAGGCTATTTTTAGCCTTATGGCCTCTATATAGCTAACTATGGACTCTTTAACAGTCAAAGGTGACAATCTATATAGCTAACTATGGATTCTTCAACAATCAAAGGTGACAATTTCGGTTTAAAATATTGGGCAATAAAATATATTAGCTCATTTTTATTAAATCTTGGAACCAATATTCAAATCTATCACCATGATGGCATACTGTAAAGCATGAGAATAATTTTCTATGACACTTTTCCAACATTCAATGTTTTAACAGATTTAAAAAAATAATATTGAATCATTGCTTGTGAACTTTAAAACTACCAAATTATTAACAATCAACATTTTATTTTAAAAAGTACTAATTTCTTATCAACTTCAAAACTATTGAATTTATTAACAATCAACATTTTAAAAGATTCAACAAACTAATAAGATTCATTGCTTGTGAACTTCAAAAGTACTACAATTATTAAGTTTATTCTCTTTGCACCCTTTCATAAATGACATAACAATACCAAAACTTTTCAATTTATTCGATACTAGTATGAATGGCCAAGATACAAGGATTCTTCCATTTGTCGAGCATTGATGTTTCTTCAAGTTGTCTCCTCACTATCTTACCATTTAGTGCGAAGAAAATGTCACTATCATCAAAGGTGATAGTAATGTATTCTCGAATGTGCTTCAAGCTCCAACTATTTATGACCTCGAGACATTGGATTTCACCATTTGGCATATGTATCTCTACCTCTATGGTGTCAGCTGCATCACAATCCATAGATATCCATGTGCTATGATTATTTTTACAATGTCTATAAGCATATCTCATATAACAAATACTGCACACTACTTGATACCTTATTACTAGGCTTTCATTACTAACTACACATCTAAAATAGTATCCCTTCTAAAAACCTTCCCGAACATCCCATGACGCTAAAGAAGATTATCAAGAAAGTCCTCTATCGCCAGATTTTTGCATACCCACACGGTCTTTATTTTGTAGAGGAAAGTTGATTTGAAGTAGTGAACAAATAAAATGGAGGGCATGAACCAACTAACCATCACACATTTAGAACCAAGAGTAAACTTCATTGATGATTAAACATCATATATCATCTTCATTCTAAATGCATCTATAGAGAATGGATGGCCATTCTGGACTATCGAAGTTAAGGAACAAGACAAAGGAGTCCATATGCACCTTCTCTTCAAGATACTTGGTATCATGCATTATAGAAAGAGATACTAGATTTGTTAAGGAGGTAGGAATCCTTCTCGAGAACATTATATCCCCAATGTTTGAATGTAAAGCTTGAAATGTTCCCATGAGACTCTCCAAGGGCTGGGTTTTTGGTGGAAGGAAAAATATCTACATAAGAAGTGAAGAAATATGTGAACGAGCCCATCAATCCCCCCCCTCTCTCTCTCTTTGTCTGTCTCTCTCTTCCTATCTTTCTCAAATACTTTCTTGTAAATCTCTCTCTCTCTCTCTCACACACACACACACACACACACACACACACACACACACATCTCTTCACATCAACCTTTCTCGACACACATCCACATGCATAGACTGGACAAATGAAGTGCCATAATGCAAAAAAGTCAATGTAAAAGGGAGAGAAAATTTGAAGGAAAGAAGTTCAATTTGTAGGGTACAAGTTCATGTCTTGAGCCATGTACACGTGCTCAACCTTGACCTTGAGTCCTTTTTGTATTCAAAAAACCCAACAACGCGACCCTTCCAATTCTTCTCTTTCTTTTCTTTGTCCTTCCTTGAAACCTTGAATGGACCTATTGAAGATGGTTGCATTGTGATCCATTACATTAGCCCAAACTCTTGAGGAATCCAAACATCACTATCATCCTTCAAAAATGCAACCCATACAATATTGAATTGATAGCTTTGGTCTAGGGGAAGGAGAGGGCTTCATCATTGTAGAGGGTATGGGAGCAAGCAAAGAGAGAGAGGTTAGAAGGAGGAAGAGGTTGAGAGGAGGAGGCTGAGAGGAGGTTGAGGGAGCAAAAGGTTGAGAGGAGGAGGAGTAGGCTGTGAGGAGGCTGAGAGGAAGGTCCTAAGTGAATGGGGATAGTTTGGGGGGACTCTTGCAAGGTGTTTGGGGGGGTGGGCACACTTTTGGAAAATTTCATTTTTATTTACAGGGAAAAAACTCATGAATTTTTGGGCCACCAAGAGAGGGAGGAGGGTAGGGAGACCAATCCAAGAGTCAAGGGGGAGAGTAAATGCCCTAGGAGGTGGTGGGGGCAAGGGGAAGGCAAGTGGGAGCCTAGTGGTGCAATGCCTAGATTGCTAGGGATGTGCCATGTTATACATCATTCATGTGTTTTTTATTTATTTAATGAACTTCATTTTTATTCTTAGCTTCGTTTGTTCTACATTACTAACCGTTTTATAGAGCTTTGTCCAAGAAAGCAACCTATGAAGCATAAAAACCAATTTGGAGCAGGTTTGGAGAAGGAGAAACCTTGAAACAAGCATTAACCTTCTAGGGAGGATCTTTCTCAGAGGAAGACTACCCAAGTGGGGAATATAAAAAATGGCTTATCATCAAGAAAATTAATTATATAGAATGATGTGAGGAATTGAACCAAAAGGATATTTTAGTGATGTAATGATGCACTTGTATGGATTGACTAGTCATTGCAAAAAAATTGGACTCAAAAGGAGGCCTTATAACAAGCCCTTGGCCTGGTGACATGGAAGGATAGGGTGAATATAAATGAGTAAAATTGCTAGTGGAGGGAAATAGAATTTTGGAAATGGCCTGACTTTCCTATTACTTATTCAATGGACCAAAGTTTGATGTAGACCTCCCACTTACTGCCTCAACTCTCCCATCACGGTTTTTGAACTGTTACAAAATTGAAAAACCTAGTTTCTTAACCAAAATTGCACCATTTGTCTTGAAACCAAATCCTCGCATTTAACTACCACACTCCCCTCATTCTCTCTCATTTCTCTTCCTCATTCCTCATTTTTGACTGCCATTTTGAAAATTTCTTGCTCAAATACTTCTTCCTTTCTTTTGAGCAGGAAGCTTCTTTCTCTATTCTCCCTATCATGGGATGGACTCTCATAGCAAAATATCATCATTCCCTTCTCTCCATGTATATGTGCTGATGTTAGTGACATTCATATTTTGTTTTAGCATGTTTGATACCATCATTAGATAATTTGTTTTAGATTCTTATTTGTGATTCTATCTTGTTTTGTGTAATTTACCAAGTTAAGTGTGTTATTATATTTTTCTAATGCAAGTTATTTTAATGTATTATTTTTGTGCCTGTGTATGTGACATTAGTTTTTGTTGTTGTCATTTTACCATGTCATATGTGCTGATGTTATTGACATATATATTTTAATGTTATCATGGTTGATTTTGGTAACCATCATTAGATAGTCATGAGCTACTCTAGTTCTTGTATCTATCAACACTTTCCATTACATGTTGCTAAGTATATGTGTTATTGAATATATAGATTTCAATCATTAGATTTGTATGCTGTTGGGATTTTATTTTCCTTGATTTGATACTTTTTGAAATATGTTATGTTTGTATGTTGTTTGATGATGTCAATATTATGTTATATTAGGTGGAAAGTGTAGGAAAGCATGGAGGTCCTTAGGCATAAGAAAAAGGTGGACATCCATTATCAAATTGATGTAGAGAATGCACCATTTATTAAAGAAGAATGAATGCTCCGTAGTAAGGGAAAGTGATTTAGTAACTCTTTAAAATCAAGTAAGTTCTACATGAGTTCTAATCATAAAAGTGGTTTGGAGGTAGTTGTTCCACACAATTTTAAGGAACAACGGAGGTTATAGGTACACAAATAGGTTGAAGGTTTAGAGAAGGGTGGATATAAGAAAGGAAAAGAATAGAGAAATTATTCTCTATTGCCAATTACAATAGGCAAGGGTTTTGAAATGCAATGTAGGAGTTTTATCTTGAGAAAATAGTAAGGGGCAAGGATTTATGGTTCATAAATGGGTATAGAGTTTCAAAAATGATATAGGGTTTAAAAATGGGATAGGATTTAGAAGAGGGTTCAGGATAGAATTTTAGAAAAGGGCATAAGGGTAGCAATGAGAGGGACTATGGGAGAGAAGGAAAGAGAGAATGCGGGAGAGTGGGAGAGAAGGAAAGAGAGAATGCTATAGTGCAAAAGAAGGGTGAGGGAGTTTTCATGGCTTGATGGTAGGTAGAGGAGGATTGCAATGCTTTGAGCAATGGGTTACAAAGATAAAGTATTCTTGTGCACATTTGAGAGTGTAAGGGAGCATGGACTCTCACAATGATAACACAAGTACCAAAAAATTGAGTTGAACAAATGCCCAAAGATTGTGTGTCCTCAATATTCATAGGTATTTATACAGGAACCATTAAGTTTGTGTGTGTGTGTGTGTGTGTGTCTCTCTCTCTCTCTGTATCTCTCTCTCTCTCTCTCTCAAATTTTCTCTCGAGGAGGGTGATTACTAATATATATGTCTTATGTCCTATCTAAACGTCTACACAATGGCATTAGAGGTCACTTGAAGTGCACTCTCACTCTCTAGACTTAGCATTTCTATCTTTAGACTCAAAATACACTTGGTATTAAAACCCAAGATCTTGAACATCAAGGGGTCTCCATTAGATGATGCTAAAATTGGAGGCTGATTAGGAAGTTATCTTTATTTTGCTCAGAGCAATGATGCCTTGATAGACCTAGTCTCTCTTTCTTTAGAACATAGAATCAAAAATTTTTGGCAAGCATCCCAATGTTCTTTGGATAGTTTCTTGATCATGCTACATGTATCACATCTACTAAATATTTTAATAGATTTAAATTGTTACAAGCAGAGCTACACCACTTTTACTACATACATGTAGTAAGTTTGATAACTACATGTTCATTGCAAACCATTTGACTTGTGAATTATTTGGTGTTAAAAAATCCCCTAGCATTAACCATCCTCGGGTATTAAGTCTATTTTCTAGAAGATTATTGCATTGTTGTTTTCTTCATCTAGCAAGTATGGAGCTTGTTTTCTTCACCCAAGCGGTGTGGAACTTGTGTTGCTTTATCCTACTTTATTCTACTTGTGCTTAGAGTCATATCCCAAGGATTTTGCTCATAGATCTTATTGTTTATCTCTAAGAATATGTGATTAACCATACTTTTGAATTGAGACACATAGGAGCCTTCATGAGTCTTAACTCTAAAGAAAAGGCAGCTAGTGGCTTTGAGTCCATCTTCCTCTTGGGATTGAAGCTTAGTACAGACATGTGCTCATGTGTAAAGACTAATAGAATGTTTGGCAAGGAGCCTTGTGTGACTAAAGGTTCAGAGTTGTGAAAGGGTATGTGGAAGGCTTGGGAATTGCTGAGACCTTTCGTCATTGGAAGGGCTTTTCTAGAAAGATCGACACATTTTGTAGCCAAGATTCATTCAATCAGGTTCCCAATCATATGGCCAAACTCTCAAATATGAGATGAGTCGCTAAAGGGGGAGCTACACCTAAACAAGAAAGGAACTAGACTATGGGGAGATTTGTGGGACTAGGATCAAGGCAAGTGGCTAATCAGTGAAACATTGATGGTCAAATATCAGCTTAACAGATTTGATATGCTGCTTATCCAAGAAAGACAAAAGTTCTGGTCAAGAGACTCTCTGCCTTGGATGGGAGGTCGCTTTCGTCCATCTCTCAAAGAATTCAGATGGGTGGGGCAATCTTAGATAACTCCTATTCCCATCCTGACGAAAGGATATGAAGAGCTTATCAATCACCTCAATAAAAAATGGCATATAAGAGATTCAAACAAAGTGTGAATGAAGAGATTTGAAAGGGTTTGGGATAAAGATGTTCCGGAAAAATAGTCATGTCTTCTTTGGCTAATTCTCCACAAGGGTGTCTAGACAGCTAGCCGGGCTAGAAAGATAGGTCTGGGGATGGTTTGTGCAAACGTTGCCACAAGGCTCAAGAAGATATTCCTCACCTTTTCCTTAAATGCAATTTCTCTAAATCTCTTTGGGACATAGTGCACATACACATAGATTTTTTTCCTTTTAACTATGCTTACGTCTTGTTGGGAGATACCCTCAGCAGAGCGCCCTCAAATTGGAATGCTATTCATAGCTTCACAATATGGACCATTTGGTATCAAAGGTGTACTAAGGTTTTCAATGGTGTTCAGATTGATGATAATGGTTATTTTTTAAACTTATGGATGATCACATTAATGTGGAGATAATTTTCAAAGGCTTAGCCAAATTTAGTTATAGATTTAAGATTGCCTGCAAAGAAGAAGATAGGCTAGGCAAAGAAGAAAGCTCACTGCTAGCCCAACTTTAATTGCTTGCAGAGAGCCTAGGGAAAGACAAACACGTGAGCTTAGAGTCTACATATGGTAACCAATCGGATGCCCTTGAGATACACACAGTTCTACTTAATGCCAACCTCCCCCTGTGCCCATCAGTTTTCATGTTGGTACTTCTCTGCCCCTTTGCAATGATGCTCCTCTCTCAGTTTCACTTCATGCTTAGATGGCTGATTGCTCCCTCCTTTAGCACCCTCACATTGGGTTTGTTTCTCTTAGCTCACCATGTTAGAATTTGAGCATGAGTAAGAGCAAGAAAGAAAATGAGGGCAATGGCAAGTATAATTTCATTCATGAGTAGAGTTACATATAGTGGAATGCCCCTGAATAGGTGGCTCCAGATGCATGATTATCTCCCTGATTGTCTCCATCAAGTAACACCCCCAAGTCCTCCATCAAACTAGCCACCAAGTCCCTACCTTATCTCAATCACACCTAGATGGGTGACACCTAACTGATGAGTCGCCTGACACACCTACCATGGTGCTTACTAGCACTCACACCATGTCCTACACAAACACTAGCACACTGGCAGACACACACCACATGACCATGTCCATAAGTGTGTCCCCTTAACACCAATTTATCCAACACCCCCCCTTAAATTGATGACCTTCTACCTTGGCAGTAGCCCTTCCTATCTCACTCCAATTGCATTGGCAGTAGGCACATGTGGACACCCTAGCTCCACCATGGCCTCACTCAAAATCTTGTTACCTCAGTTTACAACAAGAGAGTCCACCTAGAATATGTCTTTGGGTATCAGCATAGTACATATGACAAAGTAGGAAAACATGACTAGCTAAAATGGAAATAACATATCATTTTAGGATGGACTATCCATGGCAGAGCACCTTATTGACTCTCAAACATATAAATGAATACATAATGAATGTAAATCTCTCGAGATGAGAGATGTTCCCTAAGTAGTTGCTTACACATAAGTGTGCACATCCTCCCTAGCGGTGATATGTCGATCAAGCTCATGGAGAAAATGCCCCAAAAGATGTTGGTGAAGTCCATGGGAGTAGCTACCAAGGGCAATCAGCCCATGACTCTCAAAATGTCCAACTGGGGAAGTCACCAATGTTAGAGTAGAGGGCCTTAAAGCTGTTAGTTTCACTTACTATGACAAAATGTCTGCAATTCTTACAAATGCCCCAAATGTTCACATAAGGGAGGCTTCAATCTTGAGCAAGGAATTAAAATCACTTGGCTAGAGCTAGATCTTGTAGACAATCTGTCGCTTAGACAAAAATACAGGCAGCAACCAATCTAGACAATTTATATTGTTGCTATCACACAATCATGCCATTCTTGTAGACGATCTTAGTTGATAAAAAACTGCAATAAATGCTTAGGAAACAAGATCCACTACTACCCAACAAAGCTCGGATTGATTAGGACACTGCAGATTGAAGGAAGTGAAGCTTCATCGTAGCATCAAAGCGACTGCTAATAATATTGTGAAGGAACATGATACTACATAAAATGATATGTGAAGAAATGTGCCAATGGATTTTTAATTCGGGATCCCCTTGAAGCAACTGGTAGTGTCGTTACTAAGAAGTATGTAGGGTCCAAATGGTAGCAACTTGTAGTAATTCCAATCAGGCACTAATATGAGAAGAAGCTAGTGTATGCCAGGCTCCAAAGTAGGATAAATCAGAGAAGTCATTTTATTTTATGTGTACTCTTGCGTCAGAATAACTAGTAACCAATAGATGTTTGCGACTCAAAAAATATACATAAAGCTTGTAGAGACGTCATAGTCAACGCCATCAACATTATGCATTAGCATAGTCGCTCAGTTTCACATAGGTAGATGCAGCAAATGGCAACTAAGTGATGATGAAGGTCATGCAACTGAGGGAGATCCCTTCAAGGTTTCACTTGTTGTGGGGGTTAAAGGTCACTGTGCCTTTACCCCGATTATGTACAATACTCAAACACATATATAAATGAATGAAAAAGAAGATTAGGGTGGTTCTACACCCACCAAAACTTGTGTGGCTCTCTGTTTCTCTCTCTCCCTCTTCTGTTCTTGCTTCCGTTGAGAGCACTCTCAACTGGTATCAGAGCCCGGGTGATCTAGCTGAGCATGCGTGAATGCTTGAAGCTCAACAGCTCTGTGGGAGGAAGGAGAAGCTTTGTGGGAAGCTTTGTGGGTGACTTTACTTGCATTCGAGTGTGTAGAGACCTTGGAGGAACCTTTGGAAAAGTCGCTTTGGTTTTGTGAAGTGGTTTTGAGAGCTTGTTAAGTGTTTTCAAAGAAAAAGTCGTTTTTTGAGCTTTTCCCTGTTCCGTTCGATGACAGAGACTCCGTATTGACTTGTAGAGGCAACTATTGCTTGCTTTTGGTGTCCACTTAACTTCAGAAGCTTGGAAACACCTTCATTCTTGAATCTGGGATCATTTCATTGGATTTTTGACTCACTATGTTAGTTTCTACGTTTTTCTACCCGGGTGTTGAAACTCAAGTTTGGAGCAACCATTTGCAGATTTGTCAGTTCCGGTGGACTCAGGAGGTCCTAAGACTTCTATGTTGCTCATCATTTGCACTCCAGTGGAGTTTACAAACAGCTCTGTTTCCAAAAACTTTTTTCAGTCCGTGTGGTTGACCCAATGATTGAGACCACGGTTTCCAAAACCGTCTATCCCATTGCGTTCTGGACGCCCAAAAACCCCTACCTGTCAGTTCTTACGCGATTCGGTGGAGGATTTTCAGAGTTATAGATTTCTGTGTATTCGATTTCGTCTCTCTGTTATGCATTTTTCATTCTAAGGTTTTGAAACCTTAGATTTATGCCACATGGCAGTGGATAAGTGTTGACTCCCATTTCTCACTCATCGGTTGGGATTTTGGAGTTCCGGCAGAAGAGAGATATTTGCAGATTTTCTTGCTGAGTTCAATTATGCAATGGCACCCATGTTTTGAGGCATCTCAGGTTCTATTTTCAGTAGCGGTCATTACCGTGGGACTATGATTTCTTGAGCATACCTTATGCAGATCGCTCTGGTTGCAGTTTGAGCAGTGTGCGCTCATTCGTGTTGTGCATTGGGTTGCAGTGGATGATTTATAGGCCATTTGGATGCATTGCGGTCCTTATTAGATGCGCTGATAGGCCCAAATTGCCTTGTGGGATGCTATTTTTATGGATGCTTTGCACATGGATGCTATTTTATGCTGAGGGATAGCTTTGACACATTGCAGGTGATGCACTGATAGTACTATGCTCTCTTGGATGAGATATTATTAATGCATGTGCTAGTGGACGGTGTTTATGCTTGAGTCATTTGGCACTTATTGGCATTTTGGATTGCCATTGCAGTTGGCATTTTCTTTTGGGCTAGATTTGCTCATATGGATGCATAGTATATGCACATGAGTCAGATGCTTTGAGACATGAGTTTTGGTGATATTTCACTCTATTGTGGCATACACATTTGGGTGCACCTGGTATTTGGTGTGATTCTCTCTTGCAGGCACTAGCATTTGGGATTTTGCGTTATTTGCATCATGGCATCCTCTTCCATGTCTGAAAAGAAGTTTTTCGACATTAAAGAGTTTGATGGGACAAACTTTTCTTTCTGGAAAGAACAGATAAGGGATGTGCTTATTCAAAAGAAGCAGATTAAACCCTTGGCAGGGATTGAAGCTAAACCTGCAAATATGTCTGAGGATGATTGAAATGAGTTGGATGCATTAGCAAAATATACTATTAGACTTCATCTTGCAGAGTCAGTTTATTTCACAGTAGTAAATGAGCAGACTACGGAAGATTGATGGAAGAAATTGTGTGCCACTTATGAGAAGGAAACTGCCTCTAATAAAGTTTATCTCATGAAGAGGTTGTTTGAGCTACAGATGAAGGAAGGGGTCTCCATTGCTTCTCACTTGAATGAATTCAATATCATTTTCAGCCAGCTTCAGGCTCCGAAGATGAATTTTGATGCGGAGACTAAGGCAATATTTCTCTTATGTTCATTGCCATCCTCATGGGATACCTTTCGTACAGCTGTCAGTAACTCTGCACCTGGTGGAGTACTGAAATTTGATGATGTTGTGGGTAGCTTGTTGGCTAAGGAGATTAAACGGAAGTCTATGGATGGTAACAAGCAGGATGTAGCCTTAAATGTGCAAAGGGGCAGATCATAGTTACCTCATGATGCACTTAACTACCTCCCAATGCCTCTTTCCTGGATTAGCCATATACCTGCTAACAACTCCCACTGCAACTGCAATCTCTGGTCTAGTAGCTATCATAGCATACATAAGACTCCCAACCACTGATGCATAAGGAACCTTAGCCATCATGGCCCTCTCCTCTTCTAATTTGGGACTATCTGTATGACTCAGTTTCATATATGGAGGCAATGGAGTACTCACTGCCTTCCCCCCCTCCATATTGAAACGCTGCAATACTTTTGTAACATACTCTTTTTGTGAAAGCCAAAGGAGTTTCCTACTCCGATCATGCGTGATGCGCATACCAAGAATATGACCTGCAAGTCCCAAATCCTTCATATCAAAGGCCTCATGCAACTTGGCCTTTAATGCATCTAGCTCATAAGTATTCTTGCTAGCCAATAGCATATCATCCACATATAGTGCCAGGATTATCAGGCTATTATCCTTAGCCCTTTTAGTGTAGAGGCAATGATCAATTTCACTCCTTCTAAAACCCTTGGACCGAATGAAAGCATCAAACTTCTGATACCATTCTCTAGGTGCTTGCTTAAGACCATAGAGACTCTTCTTCAGCTTGCAAACTAAATGCTCTTTGCCCTTTTCTTCAAAGCCTTCCGGCTGCACCATGTAAATTTCCTCATGCAAATCCCCATGCAAGAAAGCTGTCTTGACATCCATCTGCATAAGCTCCATATCCTCTGCTGCCACTAGTCCAAGCATGCATCTAAGTGTGGTCATCTTTACAACCGGAGAGAATATCTCATCAAAGTCCACACCCTTCTCTTGCTTGAACCCTTTAGCAACCAAGCGGGCCTTGTACCTAGGCACATCATCACCTGTGACCTTCATTTTGTAGACCCATTTACATGGCAATGCCTTCTTTCCATGTGGCAAAGAAACCAAGTCCCAAGTCTTATTCTTCATAAGTGAACTCATCTCTGATTGCATAGCATACTCCCACTTGCGTTGATCCTCACGCATCATAGCTTCTCTGTAGCAAGAAGGCTCCCCGCAATCAGTAAGCATCACATAGTCTACCCCTGGAACAAACCTATCAGGCGGTCTAGACACTCTAGATGATCTTCTCAAGGGCATTTCAGCTTGCTGTCCCACTTGCATATCAGCCACATTTGGCTCATCATTTCCACCAATAGATGATCCATCATCTACCCTTGATTGTATACCTGTGGGAGTACTTGGTTGTACCATTTCTTGCACATTTGGTGCATGGACAGCTTGCTGTCTATCAACATATGCAGGTGGATTCACATCCTGGAAAGTGATTCTCCTCATTTCCACATCCCTCATGGGTGCCTTATGCATCTTCTTCTCATTGAAGACCACATCATGGCTGCGTATGATCTTCTTTGCTTCTGGATCCCAGAGACGATAGCCCATCTCTCCACTTTCACCATAACCCAGAAAGATGCATTTCCTAGACTTAGGATCTAGCTTCTTTCGAAGCTCTTTTGGCACATGTGCATATGCCTCACCCCCAAATATACGCAAATGAGAGTAAGAGGGCTTCTTGCCACTCCATGCCTCTTCAGGAATACCACCATCCAAACTCTTACTAGGTGATCTATTGATCACATGCACTGCAGTCTTCATTGCCTCAGCCCAAAAACCACCAGAAAGACTTGCATTGGAAAGCATGCATTGCAACCTTTCTTGAATGGTACGGTTCATCTTTTCTGCAACTGGATTTTGCTCTGGAGTACGAGGGGATGTGAGCTCCCTCTTAATCCCATGTGTATCACAGAAATGCTGAAAGTCATGAGAGAGATACTCTCCACCATTGTCAGTCCGTAGGCATTTAAGCATTCTACCTGACTGATTCTCAACCAAGGCCAGCCATTTCTGAAATACCTTGAACACATCACTCTTCCGAGCTATAGCATAAGCCCACACTTTCCTAGTTGCATCATCAATGAATGTCACATAGTAATCAGCCCCACCTAATGACCGTGTAGGCATGGGACCACATACATCTGAATGCACCAAATCAAGCATTTCAAACTCTTTCTTTCCTTTTCTTTTATGGGCTGATTTAGTCTGCTTCCCATAGAGACAATGCTCACAAAATTCAAAATCAGAGAAACTCAAATGCGGGACATAACCCAAACAGCATAAGAGTTTCATTCCATTCTGGCTCATGTGCCCCAACCTGCAATGCCACAAAGAAGTGCTTGGCTGCTCGGTTATTGCAACAACATGATCAAATACCCCTGATACATGTAAGGGATACAAAGTCCCACACTTGGCACCCCTAGCCAAAAGCATAGAGCCCTTCTGAATTTTCCAACTTTGAAAGCCAAAAGTGGTGTGAAAACCAGCATCATCTAGCTGACCCACTGAAATAAGACTCTTGGTCAGCTTAGGCACATGTCTCACATGTTTCAAAACAAATGCAGACCCATTTGCAAAAGAAAACTTTATGTCACCTGCTCCCACTATGTCACATGCATAGTCATTTCCAAGATGCACACAACCTGTCTTTCCACTATCATAAGTGGAGAACCATTCCCTATGGGGAGTAACATGGAATGAAGCACCAGAATCCAAAATCCAATCCTGGGAATATGCATCATCTGAAGTGGTAAGCAACTCTGCAGATAAAGTAGACATGAAGAGAACATCATTGTCACTATCATGTGTGACTGCATTGATCTCCTCGATCTTCACTTTTCCTTTGTCCTCCCTTGGACTCTCTTCCTTTTGATTTGCACCCCAATTTGCATTCTTTTTCTTATCCTTTTGCTCTCTTTTCAGCTTGTAGCAATCCTTTTTCATATGGCCCTTCTTGCCACAATGGTAACACTCAATGTTCCGTGCCTTGGATTTGCTACGAGACTTCCCTCTTTCTTGGGACTTCCCCCTGAACTGTGATCTACCCCTTTGCACATTTAAGGCTGCATCCTGCTTGTTGTCATCCATAGACTTCCGTCTAATCTCCTCGGCCAACAAGCTACCCACAACATCATCAAATTTTAGTACTTCACCAGGTGCAGAGTTACTGACAGCTGTACGGAAGGTATCCCATGAGGATGGCAATGAACATAAGAGAAATATTGCCTTAGTCTCCGCATCAAAATTCATCTTCTGAGCCTGAAGCTAGCTGAAAATAATATTGAATTCATTCAAGTGAGAAGCAATGGAGACCCCTTCCTTCATCTGCAGCCTTCATCTGCAGCTCAAACAACCTCTTCATGAGGTAAAATTTATTAGAGGTAGTTTCCTTCTCATAAGTGGCACATAGTTTCTTCCACAAATCTTCCGTAGTCTGCTCATTTACTACTGTGAAATAAACTGACTCTGCAAGATGAAGTCTAATAGTAGACTTTGCTAATGCATCCAACTCATTCCAATCATCCTCAGACATATCCGCAGGCTTAGCTTCAATCCCTGCCAAGGGTTTAATCTGCTTCTTTTGAATAAGCACATCCCTTATTTGTTCTTTCCACAAAGAAAAGTTTGTCCCATCAAACTTTTTAATGCTGAAAAACTCCTTTTCAGACGTGGAAGAGGATGCCATGATGCAAATAAAGCAAAATCCCAAATGCTAGTGCCTCAAGAGAGAATCACACCAAATACTAGGTGCACCCAAATGTGTATGCCACAATAAAGTGAAATATCACCAAAATTCAAAGCTCAAAGCATCAAAAGATGCATCTGACTCATGTGCATATACTATGCATCCATATGAGCAAATCTGGCCCAAAAGAAAATGCCAATAAGTGCCAAATGACTCAAGCATAAACACTGTCCACTGGCATATGCATCAATAATGTCTCATCCAAGAGAGCATAGCACTATCAGTGCATCACCTGCAATGTGTCAAAGCTGTCCCTCAACTTAAAATAGCATCCATGTGCAAAGCGTCCATAAAAAATAGCATCCCACAAGGCAATTTGGGCCTATTAGTGCATCCAATAAGAACCGCAATGCATCCAAATGGCCTATAAATCATCCAATGCACACCACGAATGAGCACACACTGCTCAAACTGCAACCAGAGTGATCTGCATAAGGTATGCTCAAGAAATCATAGTCCCACGATAATGAGCGCTACTGAAAATAGAACCTGAGATGCCTCAAAACATGGGCGCCATTGCATAATCGGAATCAGCAAGAAAATCTGCAAATATCTCTCTTCTGCCAGAACTCCAAAATCCCAACCGATGAGTGAGAAATGGGAGTCAACAGTTATCCACTGCCATGTGGCATAAATCTAAGGTTTCAAAACCTTAGAATGAAAAATGCATAACAGAGAAACGAAATCGAATACACAGAGATCTATAACTCTGAAAATCCTCCACCAAATCGCGCAAGAACTGATAGGTAGGGGTTTTTGGGCGTCCGGAACGCAATGGGAGAGACGGTTTTGGAAACCGTGGTCTCAATCACTGGGTCCAACACACAGGCTGAAAAACGTTTTTTGAAACAGAGCTATTTGTAAACTCCACCGGAGTGCAAATGATGAGCAACATAGAAGTTTTAGGACCTCTTGAGTCCACCGGAACTGACAGATCTGGAAATGGTTGCTCCAAACTTGAGTTCCAACACCCGGGCAAAAAACGCAGGAACTGACACAGTGAGTCAGAAATCCAATGAAATGATCCCAGATTCAAGAATGAAGGTGTTTCCAAGCTCCTGAAGTAATGTGGACACCAAAAGCAAGCAATAGTTGCCTCTACAAATCAATATGGAGTCTCTGTCATTGAATGGAACAGGGAAAAGCTCAAAAAACGACTTTTTCTTTGAAAGCTCTTAACAGGCTCTCAAAACCACTTCGCAAAGCCAAAGTGACTTTTCCAAATGTTCCTCCAAGGTCTCTGCACACTCGGATGCAAGTAAAGTCACCCACAAAGCTTCCCACAAAGCTTCTCCTTCCTCCCACAGAGCTACTGAGCTTCAAGCATTCACGCACGCTTAGCTAGATCACCCGGGCTCTGATACCAGTTGAGAGTGCTCTCAACGGAAGCAAGAATGGAAGAAGGAGAGAGAGAGACAGAGAGCCACACAAGTTTTGGTGGGTGCAGAACCACCCTAGTCTTCTTTTTCATTCATTTATATATGTGTTTGAGTATTGTACATAACCGGGGTTAAGGCACAGTGACCTTTAACCCCCACACGTAGGAGCTCCTTCCCTGGCATCGTTGAGGGAACCAACGATGCTTAATTACATGTCCACTGCTACAAGTGTGCTATGGCTGACGAGCAAAATTTCATTAATGACAATCAGTTGCAGGTCTCGGTAGAGAAGAGACAGTTCTTGAAGTTTCTCAGCAGATAGACTTGTGTAATGACTGAACATAAGTGGTAAGTGCAGGGCTGAGTGAATTGTTGTTCCACCTATGTTGAATGTTACTAAATTTCTAGTGTAGGCTAGAAGTAGAACTTTTGGGAGTTAAATTTTGAAAGATTCTTTATGCGAATAATGTCACACTAGAGCTTGCACAATGGCTAGCAAGATGAATGTTTTCCCAGTTCTTGCATTTCCAGTGAGGAAAATGTGGGATTTCTCTTGTTTGTCAATTCTTTTTCTTAACATTATGTCATCTAAAAGCAAGCGTTGTTCTTGGTTCATTTGTCTAACTGTGTTGTAGTATTCTTGATTTGAAAGCATTTTAGTTTTTTTTGAGGAATTTTTTAGGAATTGGTTTGCTCTTATTTGCTTTGGTATGTCAAGTGCGAGATCGTATTTTTTAGGATGTTGAATGCTTGTGCTCGTATTTGTTGTGGTGGAAGTATTATTTTTTGTATTGGAGGAAGAGCTTATCTTGGGAATGAGCTTATTAAACTTGTTTTTTTGTATGTCAATTATGTGCTTGTATTCTGTGTACAAATCATGCCATGTTTGGTCAATTCTTTGTAGAGAAGGCTCTTTGTTTTGAAAAGGCAAGAAAAGGGTGCACAACTCTTTGAAATAGTTTTCTAGATCCTTATGCTCACTGTAGTTGTTGAACCTTATAATTTTTGGGTTTTTTCTCTTTGTTGCTTTATTGCTGGTGATTGTGTATTCACTAACAAATTCAGCTAGGCAAATTGAACCAAGAGACGACGCTTATAATACTTTGCGATGATGTCATTGAAAAAGATTTCAGTATTGTCTAGATGCATCTTTTCCAATTGTGATCTTGTTTTTAATAGAAGTGTCCTATTCTCTGCAATGCTTATGTTGATATATTGAAATCATCTGGTAGAGCTAGTTAGCAACAGTGACAATCCCAAGTATGCTGCTTGTTGTGAGCTTATGTGTTCTGTATTGAGAATAGCATTGCCAACTTTTCTGAAACGTTTGTTTGGTGGGGCTTTTGAGGCAATGCTCTCATTGTACGCTGCCTTGACTGCATCAAACATTTCCTTGTCTATTTTTGTGATGTATGATGTGCAATAGGATGGTGCTCCATGTGGGTTTAGGATAAATGTTATGTCTGTATTTGCACACCATAACTTTGAAATTGTAGGGTTGAAGTTGTTAGTGAAAATGTTCTTAGGACTTCGTCTAAGAAACAAGGTAGGTTGAGTGACAGTTGATTGCAAACTTTTGATGTATTCTTCTTCTGTCAGACAAATTGCTTGAAGAAATTGTTCGTGATTCATCTACAGTCTTCTCTCGTCTTCAAGACTTAGCATTATGTGTTTCATGTTTTTTTTTAATAATTTGCTTTTCGTTCTTCTTCAAACGGCATTAATATAGTTGTTTTTTGCATTGGTGCTCTTCGAAAGCCAAATCTACATTTTTTGTTGTTCTTGAAGCAGGTTTTCTTGTGCTTGTGTGTTTGAATATCAGTTTGTTGAAGTGGAAACATTGAGATGTCTGCTGAGATATACTTGTTGACAAAGCATTCTATGGTGTTGTTTGATGCTATTCCAGGGATTAGCACATTTTCAATCCATAGAAGCCCATGATCATGTTGGCTTCCTCTATGTTAGAATTCTGTAACAAAGAAAAAATTATTCACCTGCCCTAAAATAGTGGTGTCTTTGCACAACAACATTTTTAGACATCAGAACTTATGGATGTAGTATTGTGCAATTTTTATTGGATTGGAACGGATAAGATTGTGAGCAGATAGTCTTTCATTTGCATGCATCTCTTCTTGTTGTTCCCCCTTCAGTTTTTGGAGGCAGTGAAGTAACGGTTGCTAAGTTTTTCAGCTGCAGACAACGTAACAAAGAAAGTTGGTGGACCAAGTTGGTGCAACATTGCAAATGCATTTTTCTTGAATTGGTACTTGTAATCTACAGAGAGCTCTACATAGATGTGTGAGGTCCCTATATCCTATGTTGGAGTGCAGCAACTTCTCTATGTTTGTGTCAAGTAGAGCATCCCTTACTTGTAGAGGAAAGGACTTGTTGTACTAGTATTTTCATTGTTTTGAAGAAAATGTTTTCTATACATAGAGCAAATCGTCGATCAACATTAATGAGTTCCCACTTTGGAGGTTGTATTGTCTTTCATTGCCAAAGAAGAGTTGAGGAAATGCTAATTCCTCACAATACTTGTCTTTGAAAATGCTCAAAGGTGAGTAACCCTCAGAAAGTGCAATTACGATAGTGTGGTCCTTAAAATTTGCCACTTGTTGACTATTGTAAATTCCATGAACTAATGTGTTAGTTAGTGGTTGGTCATCATCTTCTAGATTTTTTTGTATGGTGTCTACATGAAGGACTTCTTTTTCTTGTTCTTGTATCATAACAATGTGCATTTCCCACAATGGATTTATGTTGACTTTATATAACTTGTACAATGGAGAAAGCAACATTTCTTTAAGGGCAAGCATTGTCATTGTAGGTCAAACAATGCCACTCACGTAGCTATGCTTATAAGAAAACTATGGCTTAATGGCTACCGCAACAGTGTCTTGTTCGCTTAGAAACCTAGGGAGAAGATGGTGTGCTCTTTCCACATTTGCAAAGACATTGACAACGCTACCATGAAGTCCATATTGCCCATCAAATGATAATTCCCTAATTTGTGCAAATGGTATCCTAATGGAGATCAAACGTGCTTCTATGTTGTTCAATGCTAATGTGTACCTTTTTGTTTGAGATATTTTGATGTTTTTTAAGAAAACAAAGGAATTTTCATTTGTTTTACTTGTTTGGAACAAATAGAACACAACAACTTCTTTGAAAAGTCAAATGTTTGCTACTTTGATTTCATTTGATTCTGGAAATATGGCCATCGGTGGAGTCAATTTGTTCAATGCTCATCGAAATTTTAGTGAACCACAACAAGCACAAGCAAAACTTGGAGTGTCCTTAATTTTTTCCTCATATTTAGCTTGCAAGGACAAATGTTTCCTCTTTCTCTTTTTGATGCACCCTTTTTGTTGTGGACTTGGTGGTTGCAAACTTTGATTTGTTGCTTGCGTTGTTGTAATATCGACTATAGAATTGTTTGGAGGAGAAGTTGACTGACATCGAACGTTGTTCTCATTTTGTATATTTTGTTTATTGTACTTTGCATAGTGTATTTCCTCTCAAGTTCAAGTGATTGATCTATTGTAGCAATGTCTTTTGTTGAGAAGTCATAATGTTTTATCACAACTTCATTTAGCAAGGTCAAATCTTTTTCTGTCCACTTGCAATATGTGTGATCTGACATCACTTCAACCAAAGGACAAATCAAACAAGTTGGTGTGGACTCATCTACTAATAGAGAGTGTTTTCTTGCTTGTCCAATTTTGCCTATCAAGGCCCTTTTTGTTATTTTTGAGCCATTGAAGTGTAGCAAATTGAAAGAATGTCCAAATAAGTTACACAAACATTGCAAAATGTCAACAATAATCGTGTATGATGAGGAAGATCTGTTGAGAGTTCTTTGCATATTATTAAAATCAAAAGCATAATTGATTGATTTCACACTCAACATTTGCCATGGATTGTTGCCTACAAATGTAGTGTCCATAATGTTATTGAACATAGTATTCAACAATTGTTGATATGTAAAAGAAGGAAAGAAATGCAATAGGCCCAAAAAACAATCTTCATTTGAAGGGAATTTTTGCAAAAAGGCAAAATCAACAATGAAGTTTTTTTATTGAAGTGCTTTATCTAACTCCATTGTTTCAAATGTGTTTGACCTACAACTCACGCAAGAAGATGTTGGAATGAAAATGACGTTTATCTTTGAAGCTATTCCATCAAAACATTGAAATCTCAATTCATTGATCAAAAAATACCACAATCACAAATTCCTTGAAAGGGCAATAATAAAGCAAGTCTTTTGAAAGCTATTTCATGTCCACAATGAAATGAAAGTACAAGGATGATGATAGCAAAAATCACGAACTGTTTTGGAACACAATAACAAAACCAGAGCTATTGATTGTGAAACTATCGCTTGGTTTTGTTGTTTTGAGCTTCCCACATGCTAGCATAATATCCGCCTCGTAGAAGTCAAGAAAAGGGACATTTAATTACAGCACATTGTCTACGTATGGTCCCTTGAACTACACTGGAATCCTCTCCCTGTCACGCTAATAAATATCACCAGTCAAGAAAGGCACACAAACAATTGTTTGGACACTATTGCATGAGTAGCAATAAGGTCAAAGCTCATCATGACTCATGCGTAGTCCACTGCAAGAGTTGCACTCATACTCTAGCAAGTCTACATTGATGTTGGTGAAATGCAACACTCCAAGGACCTGTCATACAAGAAAAAATAGTGAGTACTTGCCTTTGGCTAAGAAACAATTTATTGTTGAAGAAGGACATTGTACCTTTGTTCCATAGCCCAAACGAGCAGCTTGGTCTGAAAATGCTATCTTCAATGCATCTTTGACTGGACCATTTGGAACCTCTGCCAATATGGTAAAATCAAAGACACATATTGTACCTTTGGCTTTGAGGAAGGACACATTTTTTAGAACGTACATAATGACCCCTTCTTCATTGAATTCTTGGATCAAGGATGTGAGAATAGGCTTGTGTTCCATGACAAAAGAAAGTTGTCATTTCTAAACAAATCATTAAGTACATGTATTTGCTATTTCTCATAAGTTAAATAATAGTAAAAGAGGTGTTTGAACTTATTGCTACTCTATCTTGGTCTCTTGGCCCATTTGCCACAATAATTTGATCAGCATTGCCATCGTCATTGCCAACCTTAATGATGTCAATGCCAATTGTGCCAACTACATTTGCAACATTGGAGTTACAAAGATTGACCATTTCAGTAGCTCAAGGGACATAAGTGCAAAGAGGATGACCTGGAACCAATTGAAGGTTGCCATCAAATGGCTCTCCTCTAATAATGCAAGTGGTTGCATCAACGAGCAAGGAAAATTTAGAGGTTCCACCTTCATTTTCACCTCTTGGAACTACGGTTGCTCCCTCTATTCTATAGAATTCTCCAACTTGCAAGAAATTTACAAATTGGTGGATATATGTAAAGGGTACAAGCAACATAATAGTATGCAAACAATGCTTGTCTATCAAGTCTCCCTTTAAAAAGACTGGATATTTTGGATTTGGAACCTTGTATGTTCCATAGTTGCATAAAAATTTGCCTTCAAAGACAAACCTATGTGGCACACATTCAGATAATTGGGTCATTCTTAGTGACACCAATGTATTGCCACCTCCTATGAAATTCTCTTTGGTAGGAATGATTGCTTTTGTGTTTGGAGAAAAGCCATGAGAAGTTGCTTAATAGTTGTTGTTGTAATTGACTCCATTGTGAGAATTTACCTCTTCTCCATCTTGTTTTAAGACAATTTGTTTGCTAACTACATTTACAAGTACAACTATTATAAAGGAGAGTATTTGCATACATTGTAGAAGAAATCAATAATTTTATTACAACACTTTTGTATCAAATTTTTTGTGGCTATTACAATAAAACACTGCATGTTTATTGCATTATTTTCTTTAAATAAAAGCACATGATTGCAAAATGCAATTATTCAATGCTAATTTCTCAACTATATGTCTCATATTTTAAGAATAGAAATGTTTACTTATCACTTAAAACAATAATCGCAATTTCAATCACAACAACTTCAAAGTATTACAAACTCTAAAGCAAAATAGATAGATTTTCCATGTAATAATTTCTTGGTAGTAGAAGTTGCAATACTATAAATTCAAAGATCATGTTCTTCCTAGCCTAAGTCAATATTAATGATGTCAACAACGCTAGGATTCATTTTGGACAAGCCACTTTTAGGAGTTTCTTTTTTATACAAGCGAACAACACGCATGCTAATCTTATACCTAAAGTCCACATACTCCGAATGCCTTTGCACAAGCTTCTTCACTGAGGAGAATTCAAAAAAAAAAAACCTATTATGAGTTGTGGGTGGTGTGAACAAAAAAAGGCATAGGTTGGATTTTTGCACCTTGGGCATACGCCAACTATGCAACAACTTGGAACGACGATCCCCTTAAAGATCATTTTGAAGAAGCCTTTCTCATAGCAGACACTTTGAGTAAACTTTCTTTTAGGGCCTTGGTTGGAGAAATTAGTGACAAAGGTGTTGATGCAAGGCTAGGTGGGGAAGCTGATTTTTGCATTAATGAACATGCAGACCTAGGAGGAAATTGGCCTAATATTTTACAGCAAATTTTAAAAAGTGTAAGTGCATAAATAATATGAAAAAACAAAAATTTGTTTACATTTTGGTATGTCTACGTGTAAAAGAAAAAATGTTGACTTCATGCATTTCCAAAGTTACAATGCAAGCAAAATAGAAAACGTAATAGAAAACTAGAAATGAAAGTGTCTACAATTCACTATTTAAGAATGCCACAGTCTCTACAATTTTGAAACAGATGCCTAACATAGTCTAATATGGCACAATGTCGCTCACGATACGGTAGAGCATTTCCAAAGACAAGTCATTGTTAACATCTATAAAAAGTACTAATATGGTTGTGTTGCAGTTTTAATCACGCAAAACAGATGCCTTGCATAGTCTAATATGGCACAACATCACTCACGATATAATAGAGCATTTCCAAAGACAACAAGCCATCATTGACAGTGTCTACAAAAAGTACTAACATGATTGTGCTATAGGTTTCAATCACATTGTGGCCTACTCAGGTACAATGGTACAATAGAATAGTCTCTATTCATGTAGTATGAAGTGCGAAAAAACAAAGGGAAAGAAGAGCAAGAACAAAAAGAAAATGAAGAGTACGAGCGGAGGAGATTGGAAAAAGCATAGAAGAGGCAGAACAGAATGCAGAATAGACTAAGACACTGTTCAAGCGTGTCTACCAAAGTATGCAGTGTCTAATCTAAGGTCGCCAAGCGTGTCTACCAAAGTATGCAACGTTTAATCTAAGGTCACAAAATAAAGTAAGACACTATGAAAGTGTGTCAATGAATTTTTAAGGAACTTGAACAGGATCTTACTTCCGAGCTCATGGGCAACACTAAGTCCTGCATTAGCCCATGGCATTGGCCTTGGAAGAGCATGCAATCACCGAGGTTTCAAACACAAAGGGAGCGGTCTTCCCGGGCAGTGGTGCAAGAAGAGCCTTTGCCAATCCTAGGATAAGAAATAGTATAAGAAGGCTCAGTACATGAAGGAAGCGGTATGTTGAGAGTTCACGCTCAAGATCATTTGATCATGTGTGCATAGCACCATCACGTGATCATATGTGCATAGCACTAATCTTATAGAGTGCTATAAAGGAAAGGGTTAGATCCCCTAACCCTAACCCTAAATGGGTTTGTATATATTCTATTTTTTCAACTAAATTTAGTGCACAATTAGTCATTTGTGGTGTGCTCTCTAGCTGTGCCCTCTCTCCTCATCTCCACTCTTCTCCTCTCCCCTTTTCATATTTTGTCATGGTATCAAAGCTCCCTTGCCTTCTGCTGAGGCATCAAGAACATTGTGAGAGAGATTGAGAGTGCCATTCTCTTCCAATGAGAGAAAATTCTGTCCATTTTTGTTCATTGCGCTTGTGTTCCATGTGAGGTTTTCTCTTCATTCCATTGAGATCTTATGAGTGATTTTGAGAGATTGTGAGTAATGCTTTGAGAGAAATATAGAGAGTGTATTGCTTGAGAGGAATATAGGGAGAGAGAGAGAGCTACTCCTTTATGTTCTCTACATTAGTGGTCGATCGAAGGTTCTCTACAGAACCTTCTACAACTGTAAGGCTCTCAAACATCTAGCCTTAGTGCCCAGCAGCTCGACTCGTTGCTAGCTTCCTTGCTTCCTACTCCTTCAGGTCACAACAAGGACAGACAACTGCATCAACAGCCTCTCCTAAAGGCTCTTGCATAAGCCATCTACAGCAACTCCTCCAATCCGCGGTTCTATAACAAAGCATTCAACAGCTTGACTCAGCTAGCAGCGTGAAATGACCCAGCTCAACAAGGGCTCAGCAAGCCTCTCCATCGACCTGCACGCACCTTCTTTACAAAGCCTCTAAGGCTCATTGGCCTTCTACTCTCAATAGGCACCGCTCAAGCATTTGCAAGCCTCCTCTCTAGTGCCAAACTAACGATGGGCAGCCTCCACCAAGCAGTCACCTCACTTGTGCAAGGCGGCCCAGCCAGCCATTCTCTGTGACGCCATATCCTTCAACCACATGACTGCTCCAAAGCTATAGCTCTCTCCATCGCCAAATATTCCACACCCTCTCAAGCGGTATGTAGCTTCGACTAGTCGCTCCATTAGCAGCTCCCAAACCACTAAGCAAGCTTGACTCCTAGCTCATAAAACATCAGTAGCGATTGCTCCTGACGCCATCTACAACTGCAAAGTCCTCATGGCTCCAACAACAACTGAGCAGCTGCTCTCAGATGGCGCCATGGATGAGTAGCCAAGCCGTGACTGCACAGTGCTAGCACCGACCAAAATGCTCGACAGTAGTAATCATCAAGCCTCAAAGGCTTAGCTTCATAGCGGCTCACCGATCTCTACGATTGCTCCAACGCGGATGACGGTCAACCGTCTGCTCAGCCATCAAAAAGGCTCACGGGGTTCTCCAAGTCACAACGCTCTGACGATGCCCCATGGCCAGCTACAATGCCAATACTCCAAACGAACGGTTCCACGACTCACACAAAGTTGCACCAGTAGAACGGGCTCAACGAAACCAAATGGAGAAGAAGACAAAATCCCTGAGATTCTGTCGAAATCTTGAAGATTTTGGCTTCTCCACGTATTGACACATGGCATAGACCTTATCTCAAGGTCACCACATAAGAAGGGGTGGTAAAAGAAGTGCCACATGGCACCCTATCCATCCACATCAGCACTCCAGTTCAGTAGACAACTCAGCTACCATTTTAGTACTGCCACATCAGCATAGCCATGTCAACATTGCGATGTCACCCCTGCTAGCTTAGTTGCCATGTCACCAGTGACACATCACCTACCACATCACTAGTGACATGTCACCTACCACATCATCAACGACATCATCAATGCCACATCATCATTGCCACATCATCTACTGACATCATCATTTGTTCTACCTCAGTAGTGCCACCTCAGCTGTCCAGTCAGCACTGACCTCTGCAGGCACACACAGTGCTTCACACTCACTGCATGTGACCACTTCTGCCACCTCAACATAGGGCTTCACTGGCACACCTCTTGCTAAGCACAGTGCCACATCATCATTGCATGTGACTCACAATGACACATCATCATTGAGCACATTTGCACTCCTTTTGCCCCTCCACCTAGATCAAGTTTTTCTTTTGATCTAGGAAGAATTTGAGGGTGCTCCAAAAAGAAAAGTCGCTCATTTTTTCGTGCTCTACGTGTCGTCACATCACGTGCACATTTTGGTGCAAGTTACACTCACATTTGAGCCTCGTCGACAAAACCACTTCCTTCACGCACATTTGCCTCTACATCGATGCATCTGACCCAGCACTTAAAAAGAACAAAAGAAAAGGAATTATTTGCTGTTCTTTCATCGATCGACGGTTGGTATAGATCTAGATCAGAGTAGACTAGATCGCCATAGAGGGGACGCTTTGAATTTCCCCAAGTTGCTAATCTAAGCCATGCCTAAATGTTCTCTCCACTCTTCTCCTCTCCCCTCTTCATATTTTGTCACAGTTAACGAAAGGAAGGACTCACTGTCAATTCAATATGAAACGATCACTTGAAAACTCGCTCATGCTCAAATAAAGAATGAAGGAAGAGAAGTAAGATTATGTTTGTCTACAGAAGACCTCTCTCAAATGTCCCATTGTTTGTCTCCACGTTTGTGTGTGTGGTTCTCTGCCATGGATAGTCCATCCTCAAATGATTGTTAGTCCTTTGTTTGAGGTTTTACCTTGTTGGACCCATGGGGATTTCCATACATAGTCATTGTCCAATCCTCCAGTTGTAAACCAAGAGTCCTAGGAGTGAGTCACAGGTTGGGGCCATGTCTGTTGCCACATGATGGTGGGCAAGCCATGGAGCATCCAATGTACTATTGCTGAGGGATGAGGTCATCAATTTGTGGGGGGGAATGAAGGACAATTTGATGTAATGGGGTGTACCTAGGGGTACAAGGTTTGTTTGTCACCACATGGTGGTTAGTGTGACCAGGTTAGGTGGTAGAAGGTTCTAGTAGGTGTGATTAAGAGATTCATGGAGATGATTGTGGATCTAGATGCTCTACTGAGCTCACATATGATGTCATACATGGAATGTAACCAGTGCCTATATATTGGCCATCTCTCATATGAATAAGCACGCTTCTGCTTCACCTTGAGTCCACACCATGTTTCCATTGATGCTCCAATAGCAACCCAGGGTCTCCGAGGTAGGTTAGCCATCTTTCCAAATGGTTTCCATTCGAGGATGGAAGTAGTATCATTGGATTATCTCATCATGGACTAGACCTATAGATCGGATGATGCCCAGATGTACGACATCGCCCAAGCGCGTGACTTCTTCCAAGGCTTTGGCCTTCAATGCATTAGTGGGCACAAAAAGCCTCAGCACCTTACATGCATAATCATGTGCGGATCAAATGGAGCGACAAGAAGCTTGCACATGTTGACTGTTTCATGTGTGCCTGTGCCCATGGCTACACCAGGTGTGAATCGAATGTCTCGTCGCTGAAGCAATATGGGTCGCATGGGTCTTGCCACTGGTGCACGATCATGCAATCCATGTGATGTGGGTGGTGCTTGTGCAGGCAAGAATGAAGGAGATGGAAATCTATCTACTTGTGCAGATAGATTGTGCATTCTTGATGCAGGCGAGTATGTGGGAGATGGAAATTGGTCTGCGTGTGCAATAGGAGGCACAAATGGAGAAGCAAAAGATGTGGCAAAATGTGGGTGTGCATGTGGTGGGAGATGTGGACCGAGAGAAAGAACTACTGCTGGGTATGGAAGAACTTGGGAAAAAGGGATACAGGGAAAGACATGCTATGGTCGATGCACTGGTGCATATGCGTGGCATGGCTGCAGTGGTGCTTGTGGTTTCAGTGGGTGCAATGTGGCATGTGACTGGGGGCGTGGGTGCATTAGTGCGTGTGGTTGCGGCTGTTCTTAGGGGTGTGGGTGCATTGATGGAAGGGAAGTCGAGGTAGCTCCTTTGCCTTTGAAACCTCACCACACATTCTTGATGTACGTGACCCTGGCATCTATAGCTAGGACCCTCCCACTTTGTGTCACAGATTTTTATGTCTCAATCTATTTGATCGAGGCATCGTCAACCCTCCAACACAAAGTGGTGCAAATATTGCTCTATAGACTCTACTGTAAATAATCATTGGTCACGCAAGGTCCTCCCTCCACACTCTGCCATTGTCCTCATTGAATTCTGTACACCGCTTTCACCATTGTTGAAAGTTGTCTCAATGATGTCCTGATCGACATTCATTAAGAAGTGTACATTCTTGTTTTTTAGCACCTTCCTTTGAATCTTAGTGAGATCAAGTTGTTGAAACTTCATCTTCTCAAGTGCATGAGCCATCTCATATGCAGTAAGCTACAACACAGAATTCAAAAAAGAATCCAGTGCCAGGTGCAATGAGAAACTCATTAAGCCATAACAATTAACAATGCAAGCAATCTAAGAAATGACCTAGGTATAACCTCTCAACTCAAGCTCACATCATGTAACAGACTACAGAAAATCAAAGCACAAAAATAAGCGCGTAACCTGCACAAAAAATGACCTAGGTATAACTCTAACCATGGACTTGACCACATCTAACACTAGTCTTCAACTGCAACACACAACTATCAAGGGACAGTTGAGTGCCAAACTAAGTGTCTAAGAGCACATCGCATGATATCTAAATTAAACTACAACACACAACTATCAAGGGACAGATGAGTGCCAGACCAAGTGTCTAAGAGCACATCGCATGATATCTAACTTAGACTGCAACACACAACTATCAAAGGACTATTGAGTGCCAGACTAAGAGCACATTGCATGATATCTAACTTAGACTGCAACACACAACGATCAAGGGACAGTTGATTGCTAGACTAAGTGTGCTTGGAAACATCTCTAAACTTAGACTGCAACACACAACTCTCAAGGGAGAGATGAGTGCCAAAATATGAAAACATCACTAAGCTTGGACACAACACACAACTCTCTTAAGAGAGATTGAGTGCTAGCCCAAGAGTTTCTATATTAAAATTGAAATTGCAACACACGACAAAAACAGACTGCAACACACAACTCTTGCAAGAGAGATGAGTGCTAGCCTGTCTACACACTCAAATACAATACAAAACAAATATTAAATAATTTAAAAAGATTGCAACACACAACTCTCCTAAGAGAGATGAGTGCCAATCCTAAACAAAACAAAACAAAATAAACATGAATTACTAATGAAAGACTACAACACAAGCAAGGGTTTCAACGGTACCTATGAAGAGAGCTAGTAGGTATTATAAGCAAGGAGGAGGTAGCAGGCAAGTAGGCACGAGGTAGTAGGGCTGGCAAGCAAGTGGCTAAGGTGGCAAGGAAGACAGGTGGATGTATTCATATGAATACCAAAAATGGTAGTGGTTGCATGTTTATACTACGTTTATTCATACGAATAGCAAGTTAATTATACGGATAAGTTATTCGTATGAATAAGCTATTAGAATGAAAAAGTTATTCATATGAATAAAATAGCAAAAAACATTTAAAACGTTTTAAATCGTAAAAAATGCATATTTGAGCATTTTTTTTGAATTAAAAAAAAGTACGCCTAAATTAATGTAGCTTAGCGCAAGAGTAGAAAGGGCATAAATTTGTTGGAAACTTTATCTAGGAGCAATATGAAGATGCAAAAGACAGAAGACAAGATATATGTTTTCTTAAAGTTGAGTTTGATAAGGCTTATGAGACAGTTGGAGTGGAATTTTCTAATACAATTTCTTTAGAACATGGGGCTAGGACAAACATATGTGCCTTATGTTAAGATATTGCTCACTAATGCCTCAACAAAAGTAAGTGTTAATGGTGATGACCCAATCTTTTAGTCTAAAGAGATCCATTAAACAAGGATGCCCTCTAGCTCCTCTCCTTTTTGCCATAGCAACAATTACTCTAGGATGGCTCCTTCAAGAGCAAGTTGAGAAGGACCATATAATGGGGATTGAGATACCTTCAAGGAAACAATAAGTAAACTTAGCAACTTAACTCCAAAAAGACTACATAGTACTGTTGGGAATTGTGTGATCAAGGGCTTGCTCTATGATCATGTGTGTGTGTGTGGCACACTAAGTGCTATGATGTGTCTAGACTATGACATAAGTGATGATGTAAGTTTGTGTTGGGATTTATAGAAGACTCAAGTTTAATTCTACTTAGGGGTGCATGCAATGGTGCAAGAGCTTGGAGCGGTGTGAGCAATATAAGAGTGTGCCTTTGTTGCCTGTTTGCCATGCCTAAGTAGGGAGAGGGTTGAAACGGTGTCGGCTGACTAAGTCCCTTGAGGATAGCATGAACACAGAAGCTGATACATCGGATTTGGTGCAAGTAGTGGAAGGGAGTAAAGACGTGGTTGTTTCTCAACGTGGTGTAGAAGAAGGGTGCACGTATGTCAATGCCCTGGTGGGTAAGACGTCCGGAGGCTTCTCCCCATTGTAAGATGCTGAAGTGAGCTCTCTTCTCAAATGAGAACTAGGGTGGACGTTGAGAGAAGAGGAGACGAAAGGTTTGCCTGATGGTAAGGTGCATGCGGTGTCTTGTGAGATCTCCCTTGTCATGGTCAAGCCAGAGTTTGAAAATCTTGCACGAGGAGGGGTATATCTATTCTTTACGGTGGGTGGGATTCTGCTTGTGGGGGAGCTTAGACATCTCCCGCTTTTAGAATGGGATATGCTGGCCGCCGCTCAGCTCGGTTTGTCCAAAAGGGGTTCTTTCTGGTGCGGTGTTTCTCGGAGGCAATTCATGATTGTCTAGTGGGCAGTTCATTGCGATTTGAGGGGGCTGTGGTGCTGGTGGTTACTGACAAAAAGTGACCATCTTCGATGTTTCACAGAGATGATGCGGAAATGCTTGGTAGAGCTCCATGGGTCCATCAATATGTATTTATGACATGCACTAGTTCGCACTATTCATGACATGCACGTCTTTACTCAACACGTGGTTGTTTCTCAACTATTGATGGTCCATCAATATGAATAGTGCACTAGTTCGCACTATTCATGACATGCACCAACACAATGTCTTGCATAATGATTTGCATGCACAAAACATTATGCTACACTTCTCGGAGTCATTTGAGGAAGTGCATATGGGCATTTTTGATTGGGGAATGATGACTCTGTGGAGCACTAGGAAGCACTATCTAGCATTACCCAATGACAGCCCCAACACTATGTAGAGTTCCATTGCAAGATTTTGCCACATTGCTCAAGAGTGCTTGTGCACCAATCCCCCACCTTTTGATGTTGTAAAAGATGTATATGCTATGTCTCATCACATCTTGAAGATCTTAGACATTTGTGCACCATCGGCAAGTATTGGAGCCACAGAAGCACTAATCGGGTGTCTACAAGGATTTGTGGTTCAGGAAAAGTCAGCACAACCAAATAGACATCCAAGCACTCTTGATTTTTGTGGGGTTTTTGACATTGCTTCTAAATGTGGCATACAGCTCAGTCCAAACCAAGGACTTAGACTAGCAAATAACGGAGTCTTCCTTGGATAATTTGTAATATGAGTGATTGATCATGAATACTTGTAACATTGATATTTTTGTATATCATCCAAGTCTGGATCCAAGTTTGTATATTTACAATGAGATGATAAATGATGTGATAATTAATGTTTAAATATTGTTTGTATAAGTGAATGATGCGATAAAAATGATGGTCCAATTTTAAAATATGATAAATGATGCGACAATAAATGTTTAAATATTGTTTGTATAAGTGAATGATGCAATAAGTATCCATTTGAATTTAATTATTTGATATTGTTTATGGTTAGAAATAAATTCTATCTTGTTGTCATTTTTTAGGTTAAGTATATGAGCATGGAGGGAGAGAACATAGAGAATGTTCTCCCACAGGATCCTCTCCAACCAGAGGAACCTCCACTTAAGAGAGCCCACAAGCCACTTTTGTGCTTCAAGAGGTTGATCTAGCAGACTAGCTAAGTCACACTGAGGCTCAAGCTATCTTGCAAGCACAAAGAGAGATGTTGGGAAGAGAGGGGCTAGGAATTTTGTCATTGGTCCAATGGCCCACTCTCTCTTTGGCAAGTATAGAGGCTATGTCCATCGGAGTTTGTAAGAAACACCTTGTTTCTTCGTTCCTAAAATGCTAGGAATAAATATGCATAGCCCAAGTTGTCAGACTTGTGGCACAAAACCCTTGCCCACATCCTTCTCCAATGATTCATAGAGGTGGAAGGGAGCATCCCCAACAACTAACAAATACCCACGTTTGTCATTCAACAGGTGTATGTCTAAGATGTCTTGCATCGATGTGTGGATTAGAATGACAAGCATCACTTGTCAAGAATAGGAAACGGACGTCATGCAAAGCGCAAGTAAGTAAGAACCGAGAACAGAGAGCCCGTGTCTCAGAGACCTCACGTGCTAACTCCTAAGGCACACAGTGATCTTGTTGACTTGGCAACATTTGCCATACCTCTTCGTCAACAGGGTGTTACTGCTAAGGAGATACAAGATTGTCTTGCATCACAAGCCAAAGAGATCAAGGCCTTGTAAGCACACGTACACATGTTGGAGACTGAGCTCATCACACACTACAGACATACCTTTGGAGACTTAGATGCAGCTAAGGATATTGACACATTTGATTTTGAGGACCTCACTAACATAGATTCGTAGGCTGTAGGACCAAGCACGTAGCGAATGGCAGATGTGGGACCTACTACATAATTATGTAAACTTCATACATAACTTTGTAATACTTTCTTTGAATATAATGATCTGGGTTAAGTTCATAATGTGGATTGATTATGGCGAACGTTTGTTTCATTGTACAATTTTTATCATTCTCCAATTTCTTGTGCAATGATAGTTCAAATTTGTTTGGTAGTATCTCCTCCAATGGCATCAGTGGTGAGATATTAGACTAAACATTAATAAGTTTTCATTTGTCAATCTAGTACCAAACTCTACCAAATCTAAGATAAACTTATCCCTCCATCCATATCGAGTAGTACCTTGCAATCCTAGAAGCTCTTCAAAATTAATGCTTTTGTACTTTTTGCGAAGTTGTACTCAATGAAAAGAGAGGGGTTGATACTAGCTTGAATGGACCCATCAAGTCTAGACCCCACTTCTGAAATGGCTCTAATGGAAAAATGGGATTAAGCGACCACCATTTTTACCTACCTCTATGTTTTCATACAGTAGAGTTTTGCCAAAAATATAAAAGCATTAACTTTGAAAAGCTCCACTGGTTAGGAGACACTAGTAAAAAAGGATAAAAGATGAGGCTTAGGATGGGTCTGATAGTTATTACAGGAGATTCTATGGATGAAAAGTTATTAATATTTGGTCATCTGAAGTGAGCTAATGTAATTTTAAGTGAGTTAATGTGAATTAAGTGGACTAAGTGGAGCTAATGTAATGTTAAGTGAGTTAATGTGAATTAAATGGACTAAGTGGAGCTAATGTAATGTTAAGTGAGTTAATGTGAATTAAGTGGATGAAGTGGAGCTAATGTAATGTTAAGTGAGTTAATATGAATTAAGTGGACTAAGTGGAGGTACATGGTTTAAGTGCATAATGTGGAATCATGTAGCTTGATGTGGATTAAGTGCATAATATGGATTACTTTAGTGAATGAAGTAGTTTAAGTGGTATAAGTTGTTAGAGCTATATATATATTGCCCTAACTTGAACTAGGTCTCACCTATATATATGTAACTAGTGATCAATATGAATTAGTCTTTGGGAGTCTATTTAGTGTGTCTGTCATCTCTTCTTCTTCTCTTTCAACATGGTATTAGAGCTACAAAGGTGTTGCTATTCTATGCTCACTATAATGAAGAAAGACATGAAGTATTAGTTGTTGATTTGATTACATAGCGCTTTCAATATCTCATCGCTTATTTTCTCTTGTCGATTTTGACATGTCTAACTTGATGTGGTTTTTTGGAGGTATTATGGTGCAAATTTGAGAAAGTTATCAGTGGCAGATGGATTGTAGATCATTTGCAAAGCATAGCTCTCATCGTTCTCTTCGTTTTGAGCACTTAAACACCCTAATTGGACTTTGGAGCAGAAAGCTATGTCAATTTTCGTGACTAATTTTTTCTTGGTTTCATGATCACCACGCTCATACTGCTTTTCGCCAAGAATCTCGTGGCTTTGTGATAAATGTATTGGTTTCATGATTGGCACGATCGTAGTGCTTTTTGCCAAAAATACCTCCATTTCGTGATCGACAAGTTCTGCTTTTCTCCAAAAATTTGTGGTTTCATGATCAGCAAGCTCAAAGCACTTTCTTGGCATGCATGCTATTTCTAGTATACTCCTG
Source organism: Dipteris shenzhenensis (assembly GCF_047967505.1). Classification (NCBI taxonomy): domain Eukaryota; kingdom Viridiplantae; phylum Streptophyta; class Polypodiopsida; order Gleicheniales; family Dipteridaceae; genus Dipteris; species Dipteris shenzhenensis. Next base: position 45,427,515 of record NC_141613.1, on the reverse strand, counting down.
TCTCACATTCTATCCTTTTTGGGGGTATCTCAAGTTCTATATTTTTAGAGCGACCATTGTATTCTCGATCATTGACATGACCCTTGACAAACGTATTCTCCCAAAGTATGTGGCAACATCTATAATCGTCAACGGCTTTCCTTTTGGCCAACGATCTGTTCCTTTGTTTCAAGGACAAGGATTTCCTGGTTGGAAAGTGAAGATGTTATTGATAGTCGAAGGTGATAATCTTTCAGATATTATTCTTGGTGATCTCGTTTGTCCATCCCAACCTATTGATGCAACTCCGAATCATGCTCTTGTGACTCAAGGCCCTCTCTTTGAGAAATGGAGATCTGACTTTGCTAATTGGTGTTCTTGTGTGATAAAGCAGCTCGTCGGTATATTTTATCTACTCTACATGATTCTCTTATGCCGCATGTATTTGCCCTTCCTTCTTCTCATGCAATATGGGAATATCTCGTTGCTACTTTTGAGAAGAAATCTATCATAGAGATTCTTTATCTTCATAATCTTTTGAGCACTCCGGGTACAAAGTTGAAGCTCCTATGACAACTCATATTGACTCATTCAAGAATATCATCAATCCACTTGCTGCTGCTAGTGCACCTATTCCACAAAATCAATTGGTGACCTATCTTCTCAACACAGTCCAGGATCCATTATATGATAATATTGTTACCATCCTTTCCAACAAAAACGAGATTGATTTTTATCAAACATGTATTTCTTTGATTGAGTATGCTCAACGATGCAAGCGTCGTAAAGACCCTCATGAATCTGTCATGATAACAACAGACGATGCAGATTCAGAGATAGCTTGTGTTGCTTGTAAGCATCGTTTCTCCAAATATGGATGTGGTGGTCATTCGTATAGAGGTGGCAATTCTTCTCGTCTCAAATATCCTAAGAAACATTGTTCTTATTGTGATAAGCATGGTCATGTTATCTCTGATTGTTGGGCTCAGCAATATGATGAGGAACATGGTGTTACCACCACTAAGCAACCTCGCTTATCCAATAATTCTCCAACTTGCAAATATTGTGGCTAAAATCATCTATCCTTTCGGTGTTACAAGAGGCGTTATGATTGCAAATGTGCTCAAGCATATGCTGCTCAACAACAAGATGCCCATATGCATCAAGAGGCAAATCATATCTGTTTTGATGTCTCTCCAGAAATGATACTTCATGTTTGAGATGGTTTCACTTTTATTTTTGATTCTGGTGCTACTGGTGGTAATATGACATATCAATCTCAATGGTTACATAATTATCATGTTCTTCCTCACAAGAAATTGGTTTATCTTGCCCATGACACTACTTGTCAAGTCATGGGTGTTGGTGATTTATATCTTGGCACTTTTTCTTCAACAACAGTCTTGCAAGGTGGTCTCCATGTTCCAGATCTTCAAAGAAATCTTCTTTCTATTGCACGGCTTGTTAATCTTGGTCTCTTTATTGGCTTTGACCACACACACAGTCGAATTGAAAAAGATGGACATACCATAGCAGTTGCTCCTCGGAATGGTAACCTCTTTCAACTTTCCTTAAATGATGATATTGCTAATGTGGTTATAGCCTTTGGTGATCTAGACTGCAAGCTATGGCATCATCATTTTGTTTATTCGGATTTTGCCAAGCTACTTGCTATAAATTTCCATGATCTTGTAGATGGTATGAATCTCCTAGCTCGTCCTCACATGGGCCTCTGTGAATATTGCGCTCTTGGCACGCATCATCAAAAACCCTTTGATGCATCTACTTCAACTCATTCATGTGCTTTATTGGATCTTGTTCACATTGATATATGTGGACCTTTTCCTCCATCCAAGTCTTTCTACAGGTATTTCATCACTTTCATTGATGATTGGTCAAGATATACAACTACATTTCTCTTGTGACATAAGTCAGAAGCCTTATCAGTATTCAAGCAATATAAAACTATTATGGAACTTCATACTAGTTTTCAGATCAAGACCCTTCATAGTGACAATGGTGGATAATATATTTCTAATCTTTTTAATGATTATTGCATTGAGTGTGGCATTCATTGTGATATACTGTTCCATACTCTCCTCAACAAAATGCTCATGCAGAGCATAAGAATCACACTCCTCTTGATGCTATGCGATGTATGCTCCTTCATTCTAGATTATCTCAAAGCTTTTGGGCAAAAGCACTTCTGATAGCCATCTTTGTGCAAAATCATCTTCCTATAATTGCACCTTCTGGTCAGATACCAATCATAGCTTGGACAAGGCAGACTCCTTCTGTATCACAATTTTGAACTTTTGCTTGCATTGCTTATATTCATGAACCAAAAGAGACACGGAAAAAGCTAGATCTTCCTGGTAAAAAGGTCATAGTCATTGGATATTCTCCAAATTCTAAAGGTCATAAATTCTATGATCCCTCTTCTACGAAGGTGATAATCACATATTCAATGAGCAATTGATGGGAGGGGCATGGTCTGCCAAGGACGGAGAGGACACTGAGTCCTTACTTTCTGCCTTTCCTTTTCTATTTGATAATGATTCCACTTCTAATGTCATTACTACTCATTCATATGATGGCATCAATGCTACTCCATCTACAGAGCAATGTGTTGACAATCTTGATTTGCATCCTGCACATACACAAGCCTCTGATGATAGTGTTGATATTTATGTTGATCTGCCTATTGATTTTGAACATGTTCTACTCATGATTGTGTTGATGACTTTGAAATCATTGATCATGCAATGGTTGCTCATGAAGACCCTACTACTTATACAGAAGCTATCTCTTCTGCACAAAAGACTTAATGGCAAGAGGCAATGGAAGCTGAATATGATTCTTTGATCTCTAAAGGTACATGGGTTCTTACTAAACTACCTCCTGGTAGCACTCCTATCAAATATAAGTGGGTTTATAAAACCAAAACTAAAGTTGATGGGGTTCTTTTGACAAGTTTAAAGCTTGTCTGGTTGCAAAAGGATACTCACAAATTGTAGGATTTGATTATCATGATATTTTTTCACCCGTTGTTCGTAGCACAAGTATTCGGGTACTCTTGGCTTTTGCTGCTCAATTTGATTTGGAGATTCATCAAATGGATGTGAAAACTGATTTTCTTAATGGAGATCTTAAAGAGGAGATTTATATGGAGCAACCAGAAGGGTTCATACTTCCCAGTTAGGACCATCTTGTTTGTCACCTTCATCGTGTCCTTTATGGTCTAAAACAAGCTTCCTGTTCTTGGTACATGAAAATTGATCAGTTTCTAACATCTCAAGGTTTCAACTCTTATTTCTCTGACCCTAACTTATATGCCAAATGTGATGGTGCTCTTTTTGTCATTCTTGCTCTTTATGTGGATGACACCATACTTGTTTCCAACAATCTCGATTTCTTGCAGCATGTCAAGAAAATCTTATCCTCAGCATTTGATATGGTTGATCTTGGTGACATTCATTCATGTCTTGGTATTCAAGTTCAATGATTTTGTCACAAGGGAATTCTGCTACTGACAAACAAAATTCATTCAAGATGTAGTTCAAAAGTTTGGCTTGATGAATGCTCATTCTGCTACCACTCCTTGTCTTGTGAGCTCTGTCAAAAATACTCAATTGACTCAAGATGTTAAGGTTTCACATCAACCCTATGCCAATCTTGTTGGTTGCCTACAGTTTGTTGGTTTGAACACTTAACCAGATATTCTTTTTACTGCCGATTTTCTAGGTCAATATCTGGCTGCTCCCTCAATGCAACATTGGTTTGCAGCAAAACGTGTTCTAAAGTATTTGAAAGGCACTTCTGATTTTGGATTAGTTTATCGATGTCATAAAGATTCATCTTCTGTGATGTCTCTTGATCTTTTGGGATATACAGATGTAGATTGGGCAAGCTCTCACTTCTCTATGTAGTCTACAAGCAGTAATTGCTTCTTTATTAGTGGTTGCTTGGTCTCTTGGGCAAGTAAGAAGCAATGTTGTGTTGCTGTTTCTACCACAGAATCTGAGTATGTAGCGGCTTCTCTAGCAGCTCGAGAATTGGTTTGGTTGTGACAATTGCTTGTAGATATTGATCATCCTCCATCATCCAGTACTCCTCTCCGATGTGATAATCAAAGTGCCATAAGTTTGGCTAAAGACTATGTTTAGCATAACAAATCCAAACATATTACTGTTCATTACCATTATGTCAGACATGAAGTGAAGAAAGGGATGATAATGATTGAACATTGTCCCACTTCTCAGATGATTGCAGATATTCTCACTAAAGGACTTAGTGAGGCACGCGTCATAGTGCTATGATCAGAACTTGGAGTTCTTGCAGCTTTCCTCTTCCAAGATTAACACACCTATGGGTGACCTTTTGTATATAAATGAACATCTGCATTACATACTTGTAAATAATTGTACAAATGATCAACTTGTATACTTGTATATAGGAGCTCAGGTTTTTCCCTTGTGCTCCCCAAGGGTTTTTTCATCCATAGCTAGAGGCCTTTGTTTGAGTGGGGATGTTAGAGCTATATATAGCTTGCCCTAACTTGAACTAGGTCTCACCTCTATATATGTAACTAGTGATCAATATGAATTAGTCTTTGGGAGTCTATTTGGTGTGTCCATCATCTCTTCTTCTTCTCTCTCAACATAAGTGAATGATCTCATTTAAGTGATATAAGTGAAGGAAGTGGTTTAAGT